>NC_142928.1:46283337-46293337 GCF_046866305.1 Octopus bimaculoides
GAATGCGTAGTTTACCTCAGACATTCCAATAGAAAGAACAACTAAATATATATAAATTTTCTTTGTAACACCTTTCTTAAAACCCCACTATGAAAATTCCAGTAAAATCAAAGAAACTGTTCAGATTTTAGACAATCTACTTGATAAGTTTGCCTGGAGAAAACCTGTTAAATCATTTCCTGTGAAACCCCACTGAAAACACTTGACATATAATACTTTTGTCCACAGTTAGGACATGTATTACATTAGCTTCCTAGAAAAATTCGTTCCGTCCCCCACCACACACTAACGCACACTTATTTAACCAGTTTCCATGAATAGTTTTAACAAATCAGTCAAACAAATATTCTCCTTCGTTGTGCAAGACATCTTGCCAAAACATTATTAGGTTGCTAATGCTGAAGAAATCCCCTGATCTTGACTCGAATTCGTGGTACTCTGTTCGCTACGTAGTTCTTGAAAGAAGTACCTCGTGCAATTAGAGAGCGACAGTAAAAGGTGATAATCTGAAATCGCTGTATCCGGAAGAAACGGAAACCGATATGAAACATTCCAAATGAGATTTTGAATAGAAGATTTGGTTAAATCCGTGACTTGTTTGTTAGCGTTGCCGTGTTGTAGGGACTCTTATGTTGCCGGTTTGTACCTTTCATTCAGAGATTATGACACCCATGTAGTGAGCCTTTGGATCTCAGTCATTAAGTGAACTTGGCAGGCGACAGGATCATTAGAACATCGCATCTGCTGGGGCAATTCCGTAGAAGAATAGTTTGGGTCTTTGTGAACGAGCGGTTTCCCGACGAATCACTATCAGATAAATATATTCGCCAGTGCTAGATGAATATACGAGGCTGAAATTACTGTCCTTGAAAACGTAAAACATATTACTGTGCAGTTCTTTGTGTAATAAAACCTAGCTCGTTCACAATGCAAATATCTCGAGCAACTTTGGAAGATTTGGAACCTCAATTGAAGGTAAAATAAAGCAGCCGTAGAAATGATCCTTCATTTTCTTACATGCCCTTGCGCCGTCATATATCTGGAAGGAAGAATAGTTACACAGAGCACAACACACGCGGAAAAACATACTTTTCGTGCTATTCAAATAACGCAAGAAAGAAACGAACACATTTATTTGTCACACTAATACGTAACGATTTGACAATTGTTAAAACAGTTCAGATTATTGTTCTATGCAATTTCGACAACAAATGTAGAATATTAAAATCGTGTGACAATACTGACAAGATGTTGTCAGATATTTAAGCCTATGTATACCGACTCAATTTTGTGAAACTCGCAGATGCGAGCATGCATGACATGTGTATATGTACCATCACACACATACACACACACACAAAAACTTATCCCGTATATATATATACATATAAAGAGAGAAATATAAAGCGAAAGAGAGAGAGAAAGATATATATATATATATATATATATATATATATATATATATATATATATATATATATATATAGAGAGAGAGAGAGAGAGAGAGAGAGAGAGAGAATGCATGCAATATACAAGTTATATTCATGAAATTGATAGGAAATTATGCAAATAATTTCAACAAAACAGCATTTTACTGCAGCGTGTCAAAACTGGTGCAATAGAGCTATTTAAAAATATGTAGCTATGCAATTCATTACTCTAGTGGCATCAATAGCATTAGTAGCAGACATTGAAGTAAATTTCTAATAAATACCTAATGAAAATAACTTCGAGCATTAATTAATATTTCCTAAATGTTTTAATCAGTTACCGAGAAACGGAAAGCAGTACGCACAAGGTCTCCAAGTAGTATTAGGAAGTTAAATATTATAGAAAGCATAGAAGGACGTTTCGTTTATCAGTAACCAGAGAAAGCGAAACGGAACACTAAATTATATGGACACTAACTTTAATCGTCCATTTTTTGTTAATATATAAATTTAACGAGTATTATTTCACATTGGTTAAACATTTAACACTTTTATTGAAACGGTTGTTTGATATTACAAATGCTATATCATGTAATACACACAAGCATGCAAGTTTTTCTTATATGAAAGGAATTTTGTCCAGTATTGTGTAACTATCATTAACAGAGCTAAATATGTGTGCATGCAATTATAAATTTATGTACACACCGGAAGTATATATATATATATATTTAATATTATCTGGAACAGCTGTTAAGTTTTAAGAATGGATATTTTCACTCAACATATCCATAAAGATAATTACTCTTATATAGCTGGAAATTATATCGTTCAACTCTCTGAAACTACTATGATTCTCCAGATTAGCACTTTATTTGCGCAGTACATTTAGCAGGGACTTCTACATTTTAATATGCCTAGTCAATACACTTAGAGTTACCCATAACACATATCAATGTGCGCATTAGACATAGACACCGAAATAACTTCAAGATAACTATATGGATCCTCCACATTATAGTGCTTTGTGTTTACGGCACATGGACACTAGTGTCCTAAGCATTGCGGGCGCGCGTGCATGCGTGCGTGCGTGCGTGCGTGTGTTTTTGTTTTGTGTGTGAGTATGTGCGCGCGCGCGTCTGTGTGCGCGCGCGTGTTTATGACACTATGAAAGCTGAACACATTAATCCTCCTCTGTGAGCAGCATGTTGTTTCTCATGTGAGCGGAAGAAATTAGATAGGCAGACGCTGTACCACTGGGGGAACTGAAAGAGATCCCGAACAACAGCTGTAGGGTGTTGCATACAATGTTTCCTCCTCTCATCCTGCAGTCTTCTGTGTTCGGTTTCAAAGTGTTCTAATCCAGCGTCATACACAGACCTCCATGCTTTCTGATTTAACATCCAGTGCCTCCAAATGATTGGGAGAAACACGCATACTGTGAGATACTGCTGGAGATGATCGTGATAGCGAAGTCTTAGACGCCATGAGACATAGTTCCAATCTCGATCACGCTGTCCATAAGGCCTACTTACAGTCTCGATCTCGCTGAAGAGGACCATATTTGAGAGCCAGTTAACCGGCATCCAACTCATGTGGTCAATCCAGCGAAGAAGACCACTAAGCATGCAAAACACAAAACTGTATATCCCGGCCTTCATGAGCATTTCCGGATGAGGCACCTTGTCCGCCCACGTGAAACAGGATGCTTTCAAGTCATATGACACAGAACGTTTCTAGCTGTCTGATCTGGAAAGGATAAATGGGCTAACACTCAGAGCCGTACAGGAGGGTAGATACACACAGCTAGATAAAAGAACATTATTGCATTTGCTCACTGAGTCTTCCGAATGTAGCAGACGCCAAGTTGATCCGACGAAGTATATCTTCGTCAAGCAGTCAATTTATTTATGTGTGTGTGTATCTGCGCGCGCGCGTGTGTGTACATATATGTAACAATATGTACATATATATATATATATGCATCTATTTCTAAATCTCAATCTGTTAGTATACATGTGCGTGAGCACATGTGTGATTTGATCACCTTTTATATGACCAAATGAGTAAAGGACAGTTCATTAAGGCGGAGATATGTCAGTTGCCTTTACGGCTCAGCAGAAACCTAAGTCAGTCTTTACGTAGTATTTTCAATATTTTTCGAAATACAATTATAGTTGATATTTGAGTTTGCTCCCTTGTCTTCATTGGCGTAAAAGAAATCTAGTATTTAAAAATATGTATGTTGATTACTCGGTGTCTTTCTCTCTTCTCTTCTTTTCTGCACTGTAATAATAATGATGATGATGATGATGATGATGATGATGATGATGATGATGATGATGATGATTATGATGATGATGATGATGATGATGATGACAATAAAAATAATAATAATAATAATAATTATCATAATAATAATAATAATAATAATAATAATAATAATAATAATAATAATAATAATAATAAGAAGAAGAAGAAGAAGAAGAAGAAGAAGAAGAAGAAGAAGAAGAAGAAGAAGAAGAAGAAGAAGAAGAAGGAAAAGAAGGAAAATAATAATAAGAAGAAGAAGAGTGAAAGAAATAGATTTTAATTGAATTTCGCACAATTTTAACTTCCATGTTATGTCGTGTTAAAAAATCAAAAAAGACAAAAAATAATGCTGTCAACCTCTACCAGTGACTTTAAGGACATTATGAAAATGAGAAAACATTTGAAAACATTCTTTTTTTTTATTATTTTTTAGGAATAAGCATGCTTCAGTAATGATTTCAACTACGAATGTTACAAATGGTATGAAAAATGATTTATAAATTTACAATCCAAGTAGTTCCCGTATATATGTTTTCAAGTAAAGTGGGGATATTCTTACTCACTACATTCCATATATAAATATATATGTACGTGTAAGTGTGTCTCGGTATAGAAAGATATGCACATGCATGTACAGGCGCTGGAGTGGTTATGAGGTAAGTAGCCTGCTTACCAACCAATATATATATGTGTGTGCGTGTGTGTGTGTGCGTGGGTGTGTGTGCGTGTGTGTGTGTTTGTGTGTGTATGTATGTATATATCAAAATAAGCAACAAGGATATCCAGATGTAATGCAGTACGATCGTTTCAAACAACTCCATTTAATTAAACAATGCTATCATTACATAAACTAAAGTGCTGAGAAATCCTCAGCTGCATAAAGACTTAGAATTAAATTAAATTAAAACAGATGGACACATTAGTATAAATTTACCGAAAACCTCCAACAAGTTAAGGAGAGAGACAAAGAACATGCTGTCCTCACTTCAGCTTAGAAGCTACTAAGGTATTAGGAAGAAAGACTTGTGAGTGATCTAGCTCGTCACTGTTTTTTGGGGTCACTTTTAATTTATAGTCTTGTTTATCAAATCTTTGTATATCAAAATCTAAGGCCAAAGAACAAGCAGCAGTGTATGTTAAGAAGGGGACTGAGGTAGTCGACAGAAATCATAGTGGGTATAGTCAGAAGACTATCAGGATTAATTTGAAACTATATAATTTTATCCTTTTGATATAATATTCTCCTTAATAATCTTCTGAATAACCCTAAGTTTTAACTTCATACAATATGGCAATATTGTTTTAAATATTTAACTATAGTACCCCATAGATAAGTTCCCCCTGTATCATTATCTACTAGTGGTTTGCCCCTTTAATTTTCAGCTAACATCTTGATTTAACATTTCCTTAACCAAATCTCATTACATTGGAGTTGCTTGAAACGATCATACTGCATTACCTCTGGATATCCTTGTTGATCATTTTAATTTTAATCACTCTATTTTGAAACTGTATGGATAATAACTTACTAAATACTGGTGCCTGAACTTAAGTACCTAATTCATCTCAATCTAAAGTTTTGCTTATGTATATATGTGGGTGTGCGTGTGTGTGTTTGTGTGTGTGTGTGTGTGTGTATGTGTGTGTGTGTGTATGTGTATGTGTGCGCGCGCGTCTGTGTGTGTGTATTATATCCATTCGGAAAATTATATCCATTCTCAAAGGAATAGAATGTATTTCATGATTAGGGTTTTTAAAGTGATTCTTTTATAATACGTTTAGGGATGTACTGTAATTTTAAGACATCCAAGTATAGTTCTTTATTATTTCTTGCTTTTCTTTTAATGCTAGTCAAATACTTTCGTGTATATTTCTGATTTGAAACATGAGTAGACAGATTAGTTTTCCTTCAAATTGTACAAATAGACACAAACAAAACAAAAATAATATTTCATGAAACTAAGGTGCATATATAAAATCGTACTGTGTTCATTTGCGTATTCTTGTCTCTTCATTTGTCGACGAGAGAATATCTCAAACACCAGTTCTAAAGATGCATTCTATTCTTAAATATTTAATTTCATATTTTTTTTATTATCCCTGTACCGAGGACTGAATATACGATCGCCACATTTTGTTTGCAAGTGTTTGAAAATCAATTATCTGGAGCTGCGTATATTCCCTTGACAAGAAAAGGCTTTGATTATTTAGACAGAAAATTTGAAAGCACTTAGTTATTCAGCTAATTTTCTCGGTGTATTTATGCTATCTTATTTTGATTAACCTATTCGGCTAATTTGATTCGGTAAACAAATTTATAATAAAATTTGTTAAATACAGTGTATTGTTTAAGCTATTTATCTTCCAATTAACAAATAATTAAACCAGATTAAATGTATTTGCGTATATTATCGTTTCATTAGTGAGTAAATTAGTGCTAGATTTTTTCGCCGCTAATCTATCTTCTCTCTTCATACATTTTGTATTTCAGCTTCGACAGCATCTGTACCTAATTTGTCTCCAACATTATTAATATGGTAATTTATGCAGAGTCATTAGGATTAACAGTATAAAGGCATATGTTGAACCAAATGACGTCATCTTATTCCGTAAGTATATGGACGATTTTACTTTATATATCTATATATCTATATATCTCTCTTTCACCCCCTCTCTCTCTCTTTACAAGCCTATCACTTACCTATATATATATATGTATATATATATATATATATATATATATATATATATATATATATATATATATATATATATATATATATATATATATATATATATATATATATATATATATATATATATATATATATATATATATATATACACACATATATACACATATATACGCATACATACACCCATATTTATTTTGTATGCATATACATATTTGTATTTATATATGTATGCATGATATATAGATGTAGATATACATATATACATATAGATATGTGTGTATATATACATATCTACGTGTATATATATATATATATATATATATATATATATATATATATATATATATATATATATATATATTATATCCGCGCGTGCGCACACACATATAAATACCTAAATGTTTCTATCTGTTTCCATATACTTTTCCTGCTTCCACATATATTGTTACAGTATGTATCCACAGAGGCCTCCTCACAGAATCTTCATCGAATGAAGCTGTTCCTAGCCTTAATCTAATAACTTCAATTTTGATGTATTTCTAGAAACATATTTCATTCATAATTGAAAAACACTGAAACTAAATATTCTATTGTTGTTTTTCACAAGCCACAATGATGTTCTGTATCGTAAAAAAATATGCTTTTTTTTTTCTCCAAGATTACATTTAGAACTCCCGCATTCATCACCTAAACATTAACTCTGATATCAGGTTTATTAATTATTGGGAAATAATGTAGCTGTTAATTGGAGGTATTTATTTGAATTCATTGACTAAATCTTCCAGAAAAAATAAGTTGGACATACATTGGTGACAATGAATTTCATGTTATATTAAGCAGTAGATACTTAAAGGTCAATAGTGTATGTAATTCACTTTAACAAGATATAGTTACATTGTGACACTGTAATTTAGTGCTTTTCTATGTTTAATGTACTTTAATTGTAGAAATACAATTCTTTCTATGAATTGAAATTTCTTATCTTGAATTTTCATCATATATTTGATTTAGATATTCGCAGTTACAGAAATGAAATAAACTGGAACTGCAAAATTGAAACCAGCATCTTATATGCTCCTTGCATATGACTTTGTAGTCACAAAATACTGTGCGGATTGAACCGAATTTCAAATTGTTAGAAGTAGAATTATTTCCGTTATTTCAATAGAATAACATGATATCTTAGTGTTCATTATTCTCTTATGACTGCACGGAATAGCGATTGCTTTTTGTATTTTACCAGTTTCCATAACTTGTCATAAGGATGGGGGATATTTTTGAACGAAAACAACCAGTCTTATGACATGACTAAGATCTCTTGTTCTAGATTTATACGTTAGCAATGTGGTAAATGTGATTAGCAGCATGTGGCTCCTCTTGACGTTCTGTGTTCAAATTCTACCGAAATCGACTTCACCTTCCTCGTTTCGGGGTCGTTGTAATTGACTAGTACTCTCCCCTAGAATTTCAGGCCTTGTCCATTTACAAGAGAGGATTATTATTATTAGTAGTAGTGAAAAAAAAATGTTTAATTTAAAAATTATGTATTACATTTTTGTGACCAAATTTTATAATTGCTTTATGCTTCACCTTCTCAAAGACTTTGTCACTCTTTTCTTCTGCAATCTCCGTTGTTACTTAGCACTCATTTCCTGTACAACTAAATATGAAATGCATTGTGTTTCAATGATAATTTACTATTAGACTTTTATTCTGGCGCTCAATAATTTTCGTTTTCTAGTATTTATAATGCAAAACCTTGCAGACTAATTGGGGAATCTTTTCAAATAACACCATCGTATCTTCCTCATTACCTGCAGTGTTGTGAGATATTGTTTTCCACGATCTGGAATTTGATATTTTCCCTCTATATATTTGTAATAATAATTGCTTGAATAACAAATGTCAACACGATTTTCCTTTACATTTTAACAAATAATTCCTCAACATCTCTTCTGCAACTCACCTCTTATTCGCATTCTCTTGTCTTACCTCTCTCTCTCTCTCTCTCTCTATCTATCTCTATATCTCTCTCTCTCTCTCTTATGGCTTTAACTCTCCCTATTTTTATTTTCTGGATCACAATATCGCTGCTCTCTCTTGCTCCCTATGTGCTTATAATCTACGTATATGCATGCATTTCTCTGCATAGTTCCAAACGACGTTGATTTATTGTGAAAACCAAAAATAGTAGATTACATGTTATTCACATTAACAGAATCAGGTTAACCTCATCTAGTAGAACTTTCCATGGCCATCTTCAATCATTTTATATCCAGATGTCTTTGTAATAAAAGCAGTATGAAATAAGTGTTTGTTTATCACGAATGTTTAACATTAATACATACACATGTAATGTTTGTATTTTATTAAATCCCAAATCTAACACGTTTTACGTTTAATTTATAGGTTCATTGGCAGAGTGCCACATTTAAAAAAAATTGTTCAAAGTTATAAGAATTAAATCTTTTTATACATTAGAAATAACCTTCGATTACATGGGGCGTTTAAAATGATATTCAAGAGTTTAATAAAAAAATTAAAAAAAACATGTCAATACGTTTCCATAATTTTTTATACTGTGTATTTTGCACATAACAGCTGAGAAGATAAACGTCTGATACACTAGAACTATTTTACTAACTAATTATGTACAATTCACTAATACTTAAGCATGTTCGTGAATATTTTTTTGCTTATGTTATGTATACCTATACACATATTTATGCATATATGTGTGCGAATATATATATATATATATATATATATATATATATGTGTGTGTGTGTTTGTATATATATATATATATATATATATATATATATATATATATACATACGTTTATATATATGCGTATGTATGCATAGGTATTATATATATATATATGTATATGTACACACATACACATGTATGAATTATATATACATGCATATATATATTTATGTATATAAATTATATATGTATATATATATATATATAATATATGAGTATATATATATAAATATATATAAATATATGTGTGTGTGTTTGTGTGTGTGTGTGTGTACGTCTGTATGTGCGTGTGTATGTGTGTGTGTTTGTACGTGTGTGTGTGTGTGTGTGTGTGTGCGACTATCTATACATGGAAGTATGGACAAATCGGCATATAATTGGCGCCATCTATATTCTAATTTTATACATTTTGGTATCGTTTCAAAGGAAGCCAGACAAGTAAATATGTTACAAATGATTAAGAGAAATTATTTATACAAAAGATGGGAAAATATACTCTAACAAATAAGAGACGAGAATAATTGGAGCAGATGTAAATGAATAATATTGCTACTACTACTATTACTGTTGATACTATTTTAATAACTGTGACATCTTCGTATAAGCGGTCGTAAAACATTGTTTTCGGGAAAACAGACTGAAGGTGCGTTTCACCACATTCAGGCGTAAGAAAAATCAAAGACTAAAACAATTTTTTTTTTTGCTACAAGAGGGCCACCGTTCATTACATAAACAATATACAGTTTACAGATGAAATATGAAATTTGTACATACATGTATGAAGAAACA
>NC_142928.1:46305837-46308337 GCF_046866305.1 Octopus bimaculoides
GTAGATTTCTGGCATTTTGGCAGTATCGGTGACTGTTTCTTGTAGTTAGAGTCTTTGTGACTTTCTGAACTTAGAGTAATGCATGAAAAACTATTAAATTATGGAAAAATTAAATGAAATTCTTTGTTATAATTATTTCCATAGTTTTCGAATTTGTGGGACATTTTAATTTTATCTGTCTCTCTCTCTCACTTTTACTTTTGTCGAGACTTGATAGTCGCAAAGACTGAAACCGGTACTAAATGTTCTTCAGGATAAAGTTATTCTAGCATTTTCTACCGCGTCATATTTCCCTCATATATATATATTCGCATGTCGTTTAACATGTGAAATGATGTCTTAAGGAATTAAGATAATGTGAATTGATGTTTCTCCATACGATTGAGAAAATACGAAAGGAGGCCTAAGGTCGTTCTTTTCTATTCGTGCAGTGTCTTAAAGTCGACAAAATCTGCGAATCATTTTGTATTATCTCTATTGTACGCATTTGTGGCGAAAATATTATACCCAAAATCAGCTTTATTCATATTTTTACTTTTGTTTATGAAAGAGAAATTTAACACACGGATAGAGAATAGCAATTTTTGTGAAAAGTCAGGATAGTGTATACAAAGATTTAGACGTGGTTGCTAAAAGCAAATGCTGTCAACCTAAAACACTTATCCATTAAACAGATACGTTCCCGGCCCAAAATTGCTTAGACGTGTGGTTTGAATGCAGGTATTTTTTTCATTTTATTTCAATATAGTAATTAGATCTTTGAACACCCATTAGAGAATGCATTCCGTTCGGTATATTTAACTGAATTGTGTTTCAGCTTAAATGCATGTAAGAAATTGCATATTAAGAAATATTTAGAATGAAATAACATTGTACTGTCGCAAAAGCATAGCTGATAAGTCGTCGGTGCATAACTGGTACTTATTTGATCGATCCCAAATGGATGGAAGGCAGAGTCCACCTCAGCAGAATTTGATCTCAGAACGAAATACCGGCAAACGAAATATCGCTAAACATTTCGCTCGGCGTGAGAACAATTCTGGCAGCTCATAGCCTTGAGGTGAATATAATATTGTCTTTGTTCAGCCTCTCGTTTCGTCACATTGACGATCGTTTTCTGTTTTGAACATTACTAATATAAAGAATTTTATAGAAAGTAAGTTTTTCGTTAGATACATACAAATCAACTCATAATCCACATCGCTAAGATATTATAATAACACATGATGACTTCCTTGTTCGTTTTGAATCCCAGTTCAGGTGAAGCATGTGTCTTCGACTTGGCAACATATTTTCATATTATTTTTTATATTTCTGTTGAAATATATCTTCGATAATTGTATTAAATTTTGACATTCGTGAATGTGATATTTCGTTTCAATACGCAAGATGTGCATATATTAAATGTTGTCTCTGTAGTTGAGTAGACAATATATAATGTGTTGTTGCATTTACTTGATAATGTAAGTACTGTCTAATAGGTATTATATTGATAGGCAATTCTCTACCATGCAATCATAAAATATTGAATTGCACCTTTGAAAATTCAAACGATTTCCCAAGCGAAACAACTGATATAAAATGCCCTGTAATTTTGGCAATGAAGTTTAAACTTGAATTACTTATTTGTTCAGATACGACCATTTTAGCCTGATGTTCTGTTGACTTAGTTTAACATGCATTTATGATAATGTCTGTCTATATCTCTTAAAGCTGTCCGTTACCTTAGGCGCTGCTGTATATTTAACATCCTACATTATTGCATTTTTGTTTTCATTTCTTTATGTTGTATAGCTATTCTGTTTTACGGAAAATTGTTGTAATTGTATCGGAAAATAAAGAGAATATTTAAGATAATTGCGTAATCGCAGGATGTCCCTTTGTACTCATGGTAAATAATACAATCATTCTACATCAGATTTTGGTGGAATATTCTAAATACAATCATTATTGTTTCTTTTCTTTTATTGACTTCTTAATTCCATTGTCCATTTGCCACACTATAAATTTTCGTTAAAACTATAAAATATTACTCGAACAGCGAAATCATTGATGTGTAATAGCACATATTTGTTAGAGAATATCGGCATGTAAGCATTAATCTGTGTTTCTGCTATATCTACATTAATTCCAAACCATTACCCTCCCATGGGTTGGTGTCTGTAATATACTTTCCATATACACAACTCCGTTTGGTCGAGCTGTATAATTATTGTGTAGATAAAATTTAAAAGGGTATTAGCAATTTAATCAAATTCCATTTTAACATATGTATGGCCAATTTTTAACGCTAAATATTCTATAAATTCTGTATATATGCAAATGCTTTTTGTGTCTTTCTTCGTACTCTTATGTACATTTCTGCTTTGTACAAAATATGGCTGATTGCCCTCTGAACTATAGCCATTGAATCCAACACGAGTTTAATATGCAGGCTACGTGCGTTCATATCTGGCAACTCACATGTTACGAGAGCAGGGATACTCTTTGTATCATAGTG
>NC_142928.1:46310837-46313337 GCF_046866305.1 Octopus bimaculoides
AATAATAATAATAATAATAATAATAATAAGCTCAATGATGCACAGTATGGTTATAAAATATTTGATAAAAATATAAATCATCTCATTTACATGGATGATTTAAAGCTCTTTGCAAAAAATGACCAACAACTCAAAGGCCTACTAGCGATTGTTAAACAATTCAGTGATGACATCAGGATGCAATTTGGCCTCGATAAATGTGCAAAAGCTATCTTTATCAAAGGAAAAATGACAAATACATCTAATGTGAACCTTGACCAGCAAAATGTCATAAAAGAGTTAGAATCAGCGGAGAGCTACAAATACCTAGGGGTAATTGAAGGGAACAATATCAAGCACTCAGTGATGAGGGAAAGGATTAGAAGAGAATGTTATCGCAGGGTGAGAGCAATACTGAAGACAGAGCTGAACGCGAGAAACAGGATCGAAGCAATCAATGCTCTAGCCATATCAGTCGTGACTTACAGTTTCAATATCGTTTACTGGTCAATTACTGAAAAATGTAATGTTGACAGAAAAATACGAAAACTGTTGACAATGCATAGAATGCACCACCCTAAGGCAAATATAGAACGTCTTTATCTGCCAAGAAAAGAGGGAGGCCGAGGACTTCTACAGCTGGCATTATCAATGAAGGTAGCCACAATTGGCCTAGACACCTCTCTGAAAAACTCTGAGGACTGGATGCTAAAACTTGTCTTAAAACATGAAAGCAAGAAAGCATCTTACTCAGTAACAAAACAGGCAAAGGAATATCTAAGTGAATTCCAATTGCAACAAATTCAAGTATTAGACGAACTAAAAACACCTGCAGAAAAAGCTAAACGCTTGAAAACCCGTGCTAAAATTGCTGCCTTAGATATTATGACTGAAAAATGGCATGGAAACCCTCTCAATGGCAAATACCCAAAGAGAGTGAATAATGCAGATATTGACAAAGCCCTTACCCACCAATGGTTCATGGCCTCTGGCTTGAAATCAGAAACAGAGGGGTTTATCATAGCAGCCCAAGATCAATGCCTACCTACAAAGAACTACCAGGCCAACATATTAAAGAACGGCAGCTCCCCATTATGTCGTATTTTCCACACTCTGGGGGACTAAAAATAGAACCCTGCAAAGGGTAGAGGAACTTTAAATAGTCAATGGCCATTCCAAAAACGAGAAGACAGAACTCGTGAGCCTTGGTTGGCACTCTGTCTAGGAGAAGGAATACTCTGATTTCAAAACCGGTGTAGATAAGTATCCTTAGTCACAGTGGACAAGCCCAAATCCTACGCGAAACCAACAGAAGTTTGGGAACGGTCGAATACCTGGCGCCTCCAAATAACCCGTGCTCCGGATATACTGTGCTGTTTAGTCTTGGGTGGCAGACAGACTAGAAGGAACACTCCAAGCCCAAAACCAGTGGAGCAAGGACCCTGCTGCCTTGGCTGACTGCCTTGATACAGATGGTGTCACGATGAAAATATCGGTTGGTAGTAACCGAAAAAATAACACCTCATGTTTGAGTGAAAATTCCAAGCAAAACAAATAACAATACCATGTGAACAGTACTAGAACCAACAGTGAAAGTGCCGCACCCAGCATGTACCGTATTGTGCAGCAGGGTGGGCACGGTCGTAATCCAAGAACTGCTAAATTTCTTTATTATAGGCTTGTAGCCTTTACAAAAAAGGGAAATACCAGGACAGACAACACAAAACGTGGGGTACATGAAACGAATGGTGTTTGTGAAATGACAGATTAAACGAAAAGTTGGAATGACTTAAGAGTCACCCTTTCCCCAAGCTCGCAGTTCTATTTTACTGTTCTTGTGTAAAGTCTCTCATCGTTATACCATTCATCCGTTATATATTCAATTAGATCCTATCTTCTAATCACACACTGGGAAGATTCTCATAACGAACATATATTTCCGTCATATTAATTAATTCAGGAAATAACCCACAGTATTTCTTTCTTTTCACTCTCCATGAACACTGCTTTCTCATCTGGTTCACACAAATCCGGACTCAATTTAACTCTAGTCAAACTTTTCATTTTCGTTAGCTTCTTTTCCAATTCTATATGTTTTGTAATACATCAACATTCTTAGATTCCGTCGCAAATGTTGTCCTATTCTCCCTATTCTCCAAGAACTGCTAGCCATACTACACAATACAGTCCTTGTACTGGTCGAATTATGCAACGTGCTCGAAAACGCAAGAGGCCTGTTTATATGAACCAAAAGGTGATCCAGTGCCATGGAAAAGCCTTGCTAGAAAAGAACAATGGCAAATGCAAAGCTGTCGGAAAAAAGACCATTAGAAACTTGGAACCAGCCGGATATGTTCAACTCAAGGAACCTTGTGACTGCCATTAACATATGGACTGTTGCTGTAGTCCGCTATAGTGCACCCATCCTGAGATGGACACAAGCGGAGATTGACCTACTCGATCACAATACCCGAAAGACAGTAACAATCCATGGTGCCCTACACACAAAGGTAAATGTAAA
>NC_142928.1:46318337-46338337 GCF_046866305.1 Octopus bimaculoides
ATGCAACCGGATCGAACCCGGAATATTGTCGTCTTAAAGAAAGAATCTTTTCAAATTACACCTGAAAACTCTGGCATGTGTACAACATCCCACCCCCATACGCATACATATATCCCAAAGTATTTTGTATTCCACGCTCAGTTGAAGACAGAGAAAAGCAATGTAATTATAGCTAAATATATATTTCCAATTTGGCTTCTTCCGTTTCCCAAATACCATATGCAATAAAAAAAAATTTAAAAAAATTACAATCTGCCTCTCACAATTCATGAGTATATAAATGGCAAACTTAAGTTGAGAAAAATGAAGAAGATAAAATTAGGAAAATGTGCTGCTTCAATTTCTCACAATTACATTGAGAAAATAACTCATATATATGGGTATCTCTCCTTACACATCAGGCCAGTCAGAAATGCAACAAAATTGTTAAATACCTTGGAAAATTGAAAGAGGATCATGGACAATTGGCACATGCTATGAAATTAACAAACCTCGACTAAATCCACTAATTCAACATAAAATATTCTTTATAGCTTCTTCAAAATCTGCTTCCTGATATGTTTACGCAGCATGCATTTGAAGGAAAGAGGTTGTTGAAATTAGTCACTACTTTTTTCTCCCAAATTAGACGTGATTTTCTTGAAAAGTGAAAATGATCAAATTAGCTACCTTTATTGAACAAAATCATCTTCGTATCTAATAGAGTAAAGAATTGCGATTTTTATACGCCAAATATTATATACATGTTGTATTAGCAATCCCGATTACTATCGGGTCAAATCTGAGGAAGAATTGTGTTTGACGCAGGTGTGGCTGTGTGGTAAGATGCTTGCTTCCCAGCCACATGTTTCCGTGTTAAATCCTAGAGCGTAGCACATTGTGCAAGTGCCTCTACTTATACCCACGGGCTGTCTAAAGCCTTGTGAGTGGATTTCGTAGAGAGAAACTGAAAGAATCCCGTCGTGTGTATATATAGATAGACGTGTGTGCGCGGACACGTGTCTTTTGTGTGTCATGTACCTCCGCTTGGCAACCGGTGTTGGTGTGATTACGTCCCCGTAACCTAGTGGTTAAGCATAAGAGACCGATACAATAAGTACTTGGCTAAAAACAATACTTGCGTGTCTCTCATTCCAATTAAAAGTCCCTCGAGACAGTGCCCCACCATGGCCCCAGTAAAATACTGAAAGAAGTAAAAGATAAAAGAAAAAATCATAAAGATACTGGAATATGTTTCGACCATTCCCAACCTTAACAATAGTGCTGACCAATTCCAAACAGGATGCAAAATGCAAAATAATACTGCAGTACTTGCAATGCAATGGTATCAAACGAGTGAGAAGAAAACGTCAAACGTTACTCAGATTGCCCCGCTTACCAATTTTGCTCGCACTCACTTCGTAAATAAGACTTGTTTAGTTTTAATAAAAGAAAGAAAACATTTGCCTAAGTCGTTTTTCGTGCAATCAGAATGTCCCATGTTGAAAAATTGGGAAGTCAACGAGATAATCAACATAAGAAAACTTGAAAGGTAAATCAATCTATTTTGTGCTAGATGATGTATTATATTTTGAAATATCACATATTACTGACGTTAGTACATAAAATACCAATAGATTTTTACAGTTAACTTAATTTCTCTCTTCTTAGTTTATATGCACAGATATATGCGTGTGATTTTTGTATTACTTTTTTTTTTTTTTTACTTTTTCACTGAAAGCCCTTTCAGAAACTGTTTATAAACAAGGATCACTTATTCGTCAGTTAAAATACCTCACATATGGTTAGAGTTTGTTTCAGTGTCCGAAAAGATTATTCCAAATCCGAAATGGAAGTAAATGCCGCAAGTCTACAAAATCATCCTACATTCATTCACACACGCACATATTCCATAATTACTTTCGTATATTTTTTTGTAGGGAATGTTCTATTTATTGTAGTGTAATAGCAGAAAAGATAGGATATCAGACAAAATGAAATGCGTCATATGTACCAAAAGCTTAAGTTATTAATTCAGCCAAGACATTCGTCAACAATGAACTTCGAACTTCACGGTGCGATGAAAATTTATCATGATAGCGTCTTCATAATTGAACAAAAGCAACTCTAAAATATATCGCAGCAACAAATATCAGAAATTTATACTATTATATAGGATTGAATTTAGTGCCATTTCTGATCGAATGTAGTGCAGCAATTTAGAACGACTTACGAAAAAATAGTGTCCCTGCAGTTAAATGAATCGTGAATAGATTTTGATCAACAAAAGAACGTAATACGCGGAAATAAAATGAACTTCCTAAGTTTATACCGATGAAAAAATAAACGCAATCTTTATACAAAAATGTGTATCTTGTCTTTGTTCCATGAAGCGTACGAATATATTTTATGTATAAATTAGCGTATGTTTGTGTCTATGCATGTGTGAAATATATATATATATATATATATATATATATATATATATACATACACTCATACGTAGACACATTTATAAATACATATATGTGCACATGCATACGTGTGTGTGTGGGGTGTATGGATTTATATGTATATATATATATATATATATATATATATATATATATATATATATATATCTGTGTATGTATGCGCTGTGTGTGCGTGCATGTGTGCATGTAATTGTGTTTATGTGTACGCACGCGTTTGATAGCTCGTGTGCGTGTGCTTTTAGACTCATAGTTTTCTGTCCATAGTCAATACCAATTGAAAAAATAAAATGCTGTTCAATATTTGAGCATTGTTTGTTTCCCGTACTTGCACCTTCGTGTTTCCCGTATTTATCATGTATTCTCAAAGAACGGTGAGATAAATAGTAGAGGTTGGCTCCAGCGAAAATTTCTCAACACACTGAATGCGAATACATATACACTCATAGATATATAAATGTATGCATACATATGTGTATGTAAAGTCATATTTGTGTGTGTGTTTGTGTATGTGTATATACGTATATGTCTTTGTGCAGATATAGCTATGTGTTTGTGTTTGTGTGTGTGAGAGAGTGTGTGTGTATTCATACTATACATATACGAGGGTGGTGTAAACATATATATATATATATATATATATAGAGAGAGAGAGAGAGAGAGAGAGAGAGAGAGAGAGAGGGGAAAGAGAGAGAGAGAGAGAGAGAGAGAGAGAGAGAGAGAGAGAGAGAGAGAGAGAGAGAGAGAGAGAAAATAAAAACCAAACAAATAGAATTGCATTCATGAGCTTAAAATCGTTTTATTGTTTATGTTTCAATGGTTTTGGAAATAAATTTTTATTTTTATATATCGTAATCAGAATTTCATTTTTATAAAAGGAAAAAAATAAATCTTGTAGTTTGTTTAGTGTCTCGTAAGAAAAAAAAAATAACAATATAATCTTTAGACTCAAGGATCCTCTCTTTTTGCGAAGGCGACGCATAGTACACATAAAATCATAGTCATATATCACACATCAGCATGTCAAATAGGATGGTTGAGTATCTATTCTGGAATTACTTACTGAAATAATCTAAAATATTCTCTTTGTGATGTGATATAGTATAAAAAGGGAAAATAAATTTAAATTAAAATCCTATACTTTTTGGTCGGTGCTTTGAAATGCCTTGTGTTTCTTGGAAAATGGACATGGTAGTCGTTGTTGAGCTCCTTCAGATAGATATTCGATGATATTAGTTGTAATAACAGTTTTAGCAGTGAGTGTCTACTGCTCCTTACTTGAGACGTTGATATTACGATGTTCTTCGTGATGGTGGTGGATTATGATTCTTGTGCGGTGGCAGTAATATTAGAGGCAACAATACTATTCGTTGTAGTAGTGGTCGATTCAGCCTCAGGATTAAAAACATTAATCTCAGTTTAAGCAATAGCAGTATGGAAATAGTATGAGTTATAGAGGTTGTGGTAGCAACAGACGTGATAGCTGTAGCGTATCAGCAATAGTAGTAGTAGCATCAGCAGCAGCAGAACTAGCGTTTTATGGAGGATGCGGACTCCTTTGGTTAGTATGCCACGCTTCTCTGCTTTGATGGCGTCCCGTAATTTCTGCAACAGAGAAGCGTAATATGCCTCGTTAATTGTGGTGCACTTGTGTGATAAGTCTGCCGAAAATGTCCACCACGTTTTCTTGGCACATTAACAAAAATATGCCTGGGATCAATTGACTCGTTCCTGCTTCCGAAAAGGTGTGACCATCCAGGTTTTTTTTTTGTAAAGACAAATTCCGCATGTGCAAATGGTCGTGAATGACATTTTTGCACGAACCCTACACTTACCTTTACTTCTTGTGTTAGTTGCCAAATTGTCATGCGGTGATCCTCAAAAAATGGCGGCTTCCACTTTATGGAGTTTCCACCGATGTCCGACCCCATTTGAACTGGCTATGCCAGTGCTTGACTATGTGGGATGGTGGTGCATCGTCAGCATAAACTTATTTCACCTCATCGAAAGTCTCTTTTGGTGTATGACCTTTCAAATATAATAACTCATCACTGATCTGTATTCAACTGCTTCCCTTATAACAGCTTAGTTTATTTCAGCAGCCGTACAATACAAACGTATACTAGTGAAAAGCTGCAATTTACAAATTGACATGTAGAGACATGTATGATTATACCTGTACAAGTTCCGTTTCTTGAAATAGCCGGATGTGGGTCAGAGAAAATCTTTAATGAACACCTCTCGTATGTAGTTTTCTCCACATAGTGACAATGTCATTGCATAAATTAGGTTTTCAGATGAACAAATGAAGTTATCTTCCATTTTGAAGCATTGTTCTTATTTAAAATGCTTCTCCAATTATTCTGGGGCATTTAAACTTCTACTACTGTTGGATCGTCCACATATTTACTTAATTTCGGAATTGGTCGGTAAATTTTCTTCATCCTGGATTCCTTTTATCGGCGCTGTTTATTCGGCCTTCATTTGTTTTAGATCTACCAGTCTAAATGTATGCCATTTATTTAAATTCCAATATATCCGCCTATCTAGTTTGACTTCGTAACATGATATTTCGATTTTTTTTTACATATTGTTGTTTTTTATTATAGATTAAAGATGGTGAATAATTTCTTATATGGACTATAATCTTCAGTTCTTGAACCTATGGATATTTTCATGGGATGAAACTACGGAAAATTATTGCTAGTCTGTAACAAGCTTTTACTATGTCTTGTCTCGAGTCACACAAACACAAACACACACACACACACACACACACACACACACACACACACACACACACACACACACACACACACAGGCACACGCACTCACATCTATATTGTTTGTAGATATATTTTCTATTTATTTGCTTACTTTCTGTATCAGGTTGTCTAAAACTGGGAGTTGCAATTGGTGAATTGCATAATTTTGTTAATTCCCTTGGATAATATTTTGAATTTTTCTTGTTTCTCTGTTTTCATTCCATTAAATAAACAATCCTCGAAGTACCAATTCCATTTTAATGTAAATATTTTCAGAACTAGTTGCCATACTTACATGGTGATATTTGTTCCATTGTTATATCTGGATAACCTATATCCATTTTCTTACTCTGTCATAACTCACCACTGATACGTAAATTTCTACAGAATTTTGAAATGTTTTTCATTTCAATGAAATTCTTTTCTACTCTAGGCATTAGGACCGAAATTTTGGTGGAAGGAGCCAGTCGATTAGATCGACCGTATCACGCAACTGGTACTTAATTTTCGATCCCAAAAGGTTGAAAGACAAAGACGACCTCGGTGGAATTTGAACTCAGAACGTAAAGACAGACGAACTATCATCAAGAATTTCGCCCGGCGTGCTAAAGTTTCTACCAGTTCACTGCCTTACATTTTAATGAAATTAGGTGTTGCAAAGGTTTAGCTGAAATTAAGTCCTTTAGAGAGTAGACGTTTTAGAGGTGTTGTTTTTTTTAATTTTTGTGATAAACTAAATGTGTTTGCGGCTTTCATCGTGCTTGTTTCGATTATGTCATCTATTTCTAATAAATGTTCTATTTTACAAACCATGTCTCATATGTCGATGATTTGGAACTATTTCAACCGTACGGTTGATGAGATGGCTTTGTAAAACAAAAGAAAAATTCTTTTTTTTTAACACATCATATACACGGGCGTAATGAACAGCGCGAAATATTAGTAATTATTTGTCTGCGATTGCTTCAAATTTATGAGGCATTATTCTATGCTTCAACTGGCTTCAAGTGCGACATCAACAGTAGAAGTCTTTATACTAGTGGATCAAAAATATGTTGCATTCATTCATTTGAAAATCCTTATCTTTTGAGGAACCTACGGACATCCAGGGACTGTATAAATATCAAGAATGAAATTTTTCCTTCTTTTTCTCAGTTAACAGAGTGTAATTTAGCGGGAATTAAAGATGAGCGACCACACAGAACATCATCGCATAAACTCGGTTACAAATTTATTGAGCTCCAGTTGATATACTCGTCTTTCTGTCATTACATTTGCAGCAATATATCAATTGATATATGTTTATACACCATTGTTTTCGCATCGCTTGAATGCACCATCGCCTATAATCTGAGAAATCTCACTATATTTCAGCATCTTCACACATTCCAATATTATTTCCACTGCTTAGTTTTCTTTTGTGCATCCACTGTTGGTTTATAAAATTCTTACTCCTTGAAAGATTCGGGATATACTTGCTGTTCTGTGAATTAGCTCTGATTAAACTCTCTGTCTCTCTATCAAATCACATACGGTCATCTAAACCTCACTTCATATGAAACTGCAAACTCACCGGGTAGACATTCTTAGCTTAAGAAATGAATTTAATATTCTTGTCAGAAAACACTGTGTAGCTGAATTCCACTTGGTTGTGTGTTTTTATTACTCTCCCTCCGTTCCAAATTATCTCTATAGTTATCACTGTCTCTCGTTCTCTCTCTCTCTCTCTCTCTCTCTCTCTCTATATATATATATATATATATATATATATATATATATATATATATATATATATATATATATCTAACCACACACATTGGCAAACACGCGACCCTGTAGTTTCAGCATTTAAATTGAAATATCTAATATCTGAAAACATATTTGACACTGTCCGTTAGGCACATGTAGCGGCCTATTGTACAGTTGTGCCGATATTTTTCAGTCCATTTACAGAGGGCTTATTATCTGTCATGAGTTTCATAATATAGTGGAACTCATATAATACTACATTTTCACTTATGGCTCTTTGTACCCCATCATTACTGCAACACAATTTTCAGCGTTAATAACAATAAAACGTGACGATACTCGTTTCAAAGACCTTGGTTGTAAATGTAGAAGGTTGCCTGCTCATAAAGAATAACGCACTTGAACTGGAGGTTATAGGTGGGAAAGTTGAACACTGTCGCAGAATATGTTTAAGAACGATGTGATACTGATACATAGTATCTGTCTGCACGTTTCCACAATTCCAAGGTAGGGGACATGACTAAATGGCATCATTAATGAACTGATAATTGAGTGAAATGCGAAATACAGCTCACAATTTAGTGGAATGAGCATAGATCAAAAGTTGGAAAGAATGACCAGTAACAATTTGATGCGACATAGCAATCCAAAATGAAAAGGAATAGATGCTTTTGAAATGGGCTATTGTTGAGCCAGTGAAAATAACCAGAAAAGGAAGAAAGCAGTTTTTTGGACACTCAAAAGAATCTGTCAAAGCACAAGCCTTTAAAATGTGACTGTATAATCAATAAAGACGAAAGGGTTTTTTGTTTAAATCGATGAAGCTTCTGAGTGTATTATAGAATAGTAGGAAATTACGGTGATGAAATTCTGGTAATTTAGAATAGCCATAAATATGTCATAATCCCAAAAGTAATAAGCATATTAAGGAGAGTGGTAAGCGCTTTAAATAGATGACTGAATACTCTGGATATCGAGCAGAAAGTTTTCACACACAAAATAGCGTGTTTGCTCGTCATAACAAGACACATATAAAAACAAAAAGTCCATGCATACATAGGGTATCAGTAGGTAACTTGCTTTCTAGTGACGTTATGCTGGTACTAGAAAAGGATTAAAGGGGGAAAAACTCAGGATAAGGTGTAGAACAAATCCGAGTAGGATGTTCATACTACTACAACTACAACTACTACTACTACTACTACTACTACTACTACTACTACTACTACTACTACTGGTGCTGCTGCTGCTGCTGCTGGTGATGATGATGATGATGATGATGATGATGATGATGACGACGATGATGATGATGATGATGATGATGATACCGCTAAACACTTCACCCGGCGTGCTAGCGGTTGAACAGGCACATAAAGAACATTCATTCAGGGACATTTTGAGCGGGATGGCTACTCGACCTGAAGACAATTCTATTTGGTCTCCACCTGAATGGTCATGCGCTGTTAATCTTGATATATGATCACCATGTAGCGCACAAATGTTTGTGATGTATGTACCCGGTGTAACTTTATCAGACGGGTACTCATTATGGTTATGCTGGGTTTCGCATACTTCACCCCAGTGTCACATTGATGACATGCACCTCAATCTTGCTCAACAACAACAACAACAACAACAACAATAATAATAATAATAATAATAATAATAATAATAATAATAATAATAATAATAATAATAATACATGGAACATAGCAGCAGAGATAACGATGAAAATACAATTCTTAATAATAAGAGTAATCCCGTAGCACAGGAAAGGAGCAGTGGTAGTTTACTGCACGAGAGACATATAGATGATCTAAAAGAAGACAATAAAACTAATGGTGACATGAAAGATGAACAAAAGTTGAAAAATTACTTTATTCGAAGAAATATAAGTTCTTGTAGGTCTTACCTGTACAAGCGTACAAGAAATTAGAAAATAATAGACCAGGCGTAACGATTGTAGATTAGAAAAACGAAGTTGCTTCCTTATCGACCCAACATGCGCGTTTCATTCCAGCATCGTAAAGAAAGAGGAAGAAAAACAAAAATATACCATCCCTTAATATTTGAAATAGGATGAATTTGGAGCATGTAAAAAGTAATGGTCGTGTCTTTAATAATCGGTGCGTCGAGAACAGTAAGTCAAGATATAGACAAATTGCTGAAGGAGGTTGAAATAGCATGCTAGTTAGTACTCTAACAGAAACGTTTGTCTCTTAGGTATAGCAAGGATTATTAGGAGAGTCCTAATCACTTGAAAGTCTATGAAAACTCGTGGACACCTAAGGTGACTGGTAATAAACTGCTCTTCATATAATTCTTATCAGAACAAAGATCGAACTTGAGCTAATCTAAAATAATGTTTTGCAGGTGCCTTATTCTTAAATATAATTTTAACGTCATTCTTTAATCCATAACATGTTCAGATTTACGTTCACCATCATGTTTTCACCAATCACTCTTATGTAGTAAATTTCTTCAATTTTACGGCGCGATGTCTTCTGCAGCATTAAGATGTCCACTGTTTTCTGCTAAGTAATATTTTTGATGGGACAGGCCTTTGTTTGTCAAATTCTTGTATTTCATATAACCTGCAATGTTGTTCGAATTATATTCAATATATCAATGAAATCTCATTATTCTTGGACGCCGTAGATGTACAGTAACAGAGCAAACGCGCTTTCACAATCACTTCTAGTGAATAGTCAGTCAAATAACTCCATTGTATTTTGATTTTCTTGATCATGGGAGACAACTTCGCCTGTTTTCATCTTCCATCAATATTGAATAAAAATCACCTATTTATTGGTAAACAAAGGTCCTTGTTGGAAAACAAACAAAAAAGTAATGCTACGGAGGAATGAACCTTGTTTCTTTTAAGGACTCTTGAGTAGTGTAATCTGTTGAAAACTATTTAGTATCTATGTAATTTGTAATAGCCTCACATACCCGCTCTCTCCCAAATACACATAATCGCATACACGCTATATATATATATATACATATGTATAGATAATACAATGTTTGCGTATATGTATAGGCATTATACGAGATTATATGAAATATACGCTTAGTAAAAGTTCTCGCGTTACTTACTCATAGGAGACAACTCGTCTGAACAGCGAGGACACTACAAAAATGAAGTTAATATGCGAAACAGAAATAATGAAACAATAAATGTGTTACAGTGATGAAATGTACGTTTCTCTCCTCTCAGTTTATCACGATTAACTGTAGTCTTTACATATAGTATTTGATAAGAAAATTGTCGTCAAATATGAATTTCATCTCGTTTGTCTAGCAACAGTGTTAACATAAAAATCCATTTCAATAAATAAAAATTCATACTACTTTTTTAAATGAAAGAGTGCAATGGCATTTATTTTACGAACTCTAAATAAGGTTGCTGGCCCATATATATATGTGTATATATATATATATATATATATATATATATATATATATATATATATATATATATATATATATATATATATATATATATATATATATATATATATATATATATATATATATATATATATATATATATATATATATATATATATATATATATCCAGAGGAGATTCACAAAGAAGATTGTCTCTTATTAACTGCTCAGCTACTGGGAACGGCTGAAACAGCTAAGACTCTACTCCCTGGAGAGAAGGCGGGAGAGGTATGCAGTAATATACATCTGGAAGATCCTGGAAGGAATTGTGCCAAATGTTGGCATTGAAACCTACACAATGCCAGAACGAGACGACATTGCATAGTGCCAAAGATCCCAGCAATGCCATCGCGCTTCAGGACCAGTTACTGCAACAGCTTGGGATTCAGGGGCCCACAGCTTTTTAATATTCTCCCAAAGAGCCTGAGGATTCTGCACAAAGTAGATGTAGGAGTTTTAAAATCAAAGCTGGACCTCTTCCTATCGAGAGTCCCAGATGAACCTACCTCACGGCAGGAGGTGCAAATGAGGGTTGCTAAATCAAACTCCATTCTTCACCAATTGACACATATTGTAAGAGGTTCCCTGTAATAACAGTGTAGCAACACGGTGGTGCATCAGCATGGCCGCAGCTCTAAGCTGAAACTTTAAAAAAAATATATATATATATATTCTTTTCATTTCTTTTCTTTTCAAAGTTTCAGCTCAGAGCTGCGGCCATGCTGATGCACCACCGTGTTGCTACACTGTTATTACAGGGAGCATCTTACAATATGTGGCACTTGGTGAAGAATGGAGTTTGATTTAGCAACTCTGATTTGCACCTCCTGCCGCGAGGTAGGTTCATCTGGGACTCTCGATAGGAAGAGGTCCAGCTTTGATTTAAAAACTCCTACATCTACTTTGTGCAGATTCCTCAGGCTCTTTGGGAGAATATTAAAAAGCTGTGGGCCCCTGAATCCCAAGGTGTTGCAGTAACTGGTCCTGAAGCGCGATGGCATTGCTGGGATCTTTGGCACTATGCAGTGCCGTCCCGTTCTGGCATTGGTGTAGCTTTCAATGCCAAAATTTGGCACAATTCCTTCCAGGATCTTCCAGGATATATATATATATATATATATATACACACACATACATACATTACAGAATTTGATATCTTATATCATACGTAGAATGTCCTTTTCAAAATTAGTCATTGTGGCTGATTATATAAATACACTACGCACATACATACACACACACACACACACACACACACACACACATATATATATATATATATATATATATATATATATATATATATAGGTGTGTGTGTGTGTGTGTGTTTGTGTGTGTGTATAGAACCAGCTACACTGGATAATTTTGGAAAGGACACACTACCTATAATATAAAAAAATATATGTAAATATATACATACATATATATATATATATATATATATATATATATATATATTATAATATGAATAATATATAAATATATGCATATATCCATACATATATGTAGATACCTACATATATATGTATATATACACGCATATATGGGTACAGGACATAAAAAAAACGTTGGACGCAATGAAAAACGAATACATAAAACCAAAAACATAGAAGACGAACGTTTTTTCGAACAACGAAAAAAACCCCGGAGAAATGAGACATGCAGCATAAAGAAAATGGAGAAAAGCTGTTTGATATCACAGCATCCATAAAATATATATATATATATATATATATATATATATATATATATATATATATACATTTGTATGAAAAAAATATTAAGCTATGTGAAACGAAGGCATTTATCTTCCACTTTTTATATAAATTTTCCACACATTTCCGACTCATAATTTTGCCACAAAGTTTATACTGATCCTCTAGCATTTGTGCTCCTCGTATATATGTATGTATATATCGCGACAAAGGATGAACTATTATTCCGCATCCATAGAACTAAGCGCTTCATGGAAGCGAATCTTATATATATATATATATATATATATATATATATATATATATATATATATATATAAATTATTAGAAACGCTATTTACTTCTTCTTGAAATTTTGACTCAGCCTTGATTCGAACAAACATTTGAACGTTTATTTAAATAATAAGCGCTAAGATAATAAGATTTCCAACAAATGTGGAAATCAATATTATCGGGGTAATAGTTATAGTCGATTAATTCATTTGTTCTAAACGACCGATAGTTTCCTATAAGCCATTCTAATGTGTGCTGAAAAGCTGATATCTGAATTAGAGTCCTGGTCGATTAGATCCACTTTATTGCCCGACAGGTGCTTATTTGAAATCGACCTAGAAAAGATGAAAGACGATGTTGACCTCACTTCAAATTGATTGCAGAACGTAGAGAAGAATCGAACAAGCATAAAACCGATTCTACCGGCTGTTCTTAGAAAGAAGAAACGGAAATTTGGCCCCAGTTTTATTTCAAAACATAAGGATAGTATCTAAATGTTTCCCCCGACAAACTAAATAATTTGAGAGGCCAAGCCTTCGCATACTGCTATAATATTTAACTGACATTTTTTTGTGTTCAAAAAGTTTCCTCTTTTAGAAAGAAAATTATTTATTATATTGATGCAGTTGATAACCTCTCTGTATTTTATCGAATCCAAAACCGATAAATTCGAATTTAACTTGAGCAGGATT
The DNA here is from genome assembly GCF_046866305.1 of Octopus bimaculoides. NCBI lineage: Eukaryota > Metazoa > Mollusca > Cephalopoda > Octopoda > Octopodidae > Octopus > Octopus bimaculoides. The sequence goes on from NC_142928.1 coordinate 46,331,436, forward strand.
AGAACGGAGCACATGAAAGCTGTAGATATTAGTTTAAACACTAATAATGGTTTCAGATTTTGTAACAAAGCCAACAATTTTCGTAGAGTGTTTAATTCGATGACATCGACAGCAGTAATTGCTACTTATTTTTATCGATACTGGAAACGGGAAAGGCAAATTCGACCTCGGCGGAATTTCAACTCAGAACGCAGAGACAGACGAAATACTGCTAAGCGCTTTACCCGGCGTGCTAACGAATCTTCCACTTAGTTTGATTATCAATGCTAATGATAGATTATTACAGGGAACAAAAGCTACACATTCATAAGATTTAATGTAAATGAATGGATATGAGTCCGCAGCATTTCCGCGGAATTTAAGTTTGAGATTGTCCACATGAATTCAATCCCATATTTTCATATTTTGTAGGAAAGAATAAAGAGAATAATAATTTAAAAACTAAATGGATATGGTTTCTTTGTCAAATTAAATTTTAATGCGAAATGATGTTATTCATATTTAATGGTAATGTTTTCCATTCCATAGAATCAAAAACGGACATCTTGTGAGAGAGATTATTCGGACTATTTCCGCTGTATTTTCTCTTGCTGGAGTATATTTGCAAGACAAGCAACTATTTAGGCGATCCTACGGAATAGGAGAAATATAATGAGACGTTGACAGATAAGAGCTACGTTAAAAACCTAACACATGCAGTCGAAAATTGTCGTTATTTTAATTTTACATTTCCATGTTGATGGCATGCTATTCGAATTTTCCAATTGAGTTAATAGACAAACACAAACACATACTATTATTAATAAATACGATATATTTATACAGCATATTAAACATACTAATATAGAGCTAGGCCTGACTGCGCAGTAAAATGATAGATATATGTCTATGGAAAAATTAGAAAATAACTTCCAACTTCAGGAAATTTACTTACTGCTATTGATGCAGCAGCCCATAAAAATGCATTTTAATTTTCTTTTTACTTTCATATGTTAAGTACCTTTGCACAAACCAGCATAAATATCACGATTATCCATTGTTATCCATTTGTCGTGACTTGCCTTCTCAGTGGTAGACATCACAAATAAATTGTTAAAATAAATTGTTAAATTATATACATAGATTATTATGTTTGAAATAAAAAAAATTAAACGGATACAAACACATACATATACCTACGTGCATACATGCATATAAATACACACAAACACACACACACATAAACATATACGTATGCGCATACACGTATATATATATATAATATACATGCACTTATGAATATAGACGTTTATATCGATATATTCATGTGCATATGAACATATATCTGTGTGGGTGCATGTATATTTGTGCATATATATATGTATATATATATATATATACACACACGCACACATATACATATAGAGAGGATGAAGACGGCATTTTTTTCTTTTTTTCTTTCTTATCTTTTTAGTAAAAGGAAATTATTGCTAAATCTTGAAAAATCCAACAGACGAAACCAGATGTATGGTAAACACGAAAAGAATTGTTAAACACTAAAAAAGATTCAGAAAATATATTATGAATAGAATGCATGTTGAAGAAACACTAAGACACGCATACATGCATGTGTATTTGTGTGGTGAGTATACACATCTACATACACAGAGGCACACATGCTTATGTCACTGTTCGCAAGCATTTGTTGCTTGGCTGCGTACACGCGGAATCATGTTAACGTCTATATTTATCTTAGATATTAACGAATGTTTCAGCATGGACTTCACATTCACTAATTTATTTTTCTGACGAAATATTAAATTTCAGCAAAATGACAAAAAATATTCAACTGAATGAAAATAATATCAGCGCTAACAACAATCATGATAATAACGATGATGGTGATTACACAACAGACGATTATGCTGAAATTGATGAACACTGACACTAATAATAACAACTGTATGGTGCAGGTGGGGGAATTAGATAAGTATGTCGAAGGAGGATAGATACGAGCAAGACAGTCATGACTATTTGCAGTGGTTTTAAAATACAAAATTGAAACAAACGTTTCAATAAACGAATTTCAATATTTGTCATGTTATACGTGTTACTGTTTCTTATTGTGTCGTTTACGACTGTTTTGCAAAGTGTCTACTATTTTTTTATATTTAAATACTAAAAATATTACGTGGCAAAGTTTAACTGCCGTTTTACTCGAACTATCATGATATATATCGGATATTATTTTTTCTGCACAGACGCAACCAAAGAAATATAAGAAGGTAAACAAATTATCGTGTACTTAGAAAGAAAAAAAATACTTATGTGTGGCATGTCGAGTGATATGAATTTGATTTGCATCCATTGAATTTTGTATCCTGAATTATTGATGAATTTTTGATTAATTACTTACTTATTGTTTAGCTATTCCAGTCATTTCCGCACTATCTGTACATTAGCTGTATTAATATCCCACATTGGTATGCTAATAGTTCTAGATTTGAATATATTGATATATTTTCGAAGCCTTTCTCACATATATTTTTGTCAGAATCTAATAGTAATCTAAAAATTATTTCAATTGCTCCTTAGTGATATCATGAATAATAAAATTCGAACATTTAGCTGATTTTCTCTTGAAAAATATTAATTATTTGCTTTGTGATGTTAACATGATTACCGTCTCGAGCTATTAACCGCATATTAAGAGATGAAAGAGTTTTAATATTTACATTTACACAATGCCTTTCCTTTGGATGTAGGTATAATACCAGACTTAATTTGAACCATGTATGTTTATATTTAGACTAACGCTTTTATCCACGTGGACACTCACTGAATTATAGACTGCGTAGATGTAAATCAGTATAGATGTATTTATGAATAGAATTTTCATATCAAAATACGAAGTCAATAATCCGAAGTATGTTAATTTGTGTACCAGACTATTGTGATTTATTTCATGTCTCATATGAATGATTAGTGGTCCAATATTGAATAATGAATATAAACAACTACTTGGTCATGACAATGTGCATAATCTGATTCGGTGAAGATTAGACAGTTATAGAAACAACAATCTGATATCCACTAAATAATCTACGTTTACTGTCTCCAAATTAGTTGGTTACATTTTAGGAGGAGACTTTGCAAGAAATGTTTGTTCTTGTACAGGAATTAATTTCAAGTAATTTATCAGAATTTTTAACCTGCGTTGGTTAGTTATTTTGGCTATACATTCATATTCATTTCACCCGACCTGATCTTGCTGTATTAGACTAATGTATAATCTATTTTGCTGGCACATTTTAAATATATCTTGCATTGTTTAGTTTACACAATCATTGTTTCCGCTGTTGTCGGTAGAGCCTTTATTTTCAACAACCACTATGTCTGAATTCTACAAAATCATTACTGATTTGAGCTTTCCAATTGATTTTCGGTTAACTAACGGTGAGATAGGCTCGAATTCATAGTCATGTTTCGTGTTCAAATTTTCTCTTTATTGCTGGGTGTTTATGGTCGGTTTCTGGAAAATGCTTAAGAATATTATCTTGCTATGATATGCGTATGGAATTTGATCTTTTCTATAGAATATGAGATATGGAGTGCAAATTACTTCTAATTACTTTCAACTAATTTATCAGAAATGTTAAGCTGCGTTGGTGAGTACTTCATGGGTATGTCGGGCTACTCTTCGTCTTATTGTCGTGGCACTCCGTTGGTTACGATGATGAGGCTTCCAGTCGTTCCGATCAACGGAACAGCCTTCTCGTGAAATTAGACATTTTTACATTTAATATAGTTTTCGGGGAGATTCAGTGTGACACAGAGTGGGTCAAGGTTGTCCCTTTGAAATACAGGTACAACAGAAACAGGAAAAAAAATAGAAATCCTTTTGCTACCAGTGCTCTAGCGAGAATAAAAAAAACTAGTCAATAGACTATATATTATTTATATAAGTACATAGAGTGTACATTTGAACACATAAGAGAAATTTCCATAATAGGACATCTGACCCGCTAAAAGGTGGAGTCAAACTCCAAACCTTGAGATTTATTAATAATGCTACCCTGATATCTGTTATTAATGATATAAGGATCCGTTAGCTAATTTCTGGGGAAAAATCGGCATTTTTAGTATTTGCTGCCGAGAAGAAAACCGTACATGCGCGGTAGATATGAAAAATTATAAAATATAAGCACGAGGAATGATTCTATGTATTGCCTCGTATTTATGTGTTAATCTTGACTTTCCTGCTGATGATAGCTGGCCTAGCAAATTATTTTATTTTGCTGAAAATGGCTTGAAACCTTGGTTCAGTAAATAGATAGCAAATGTTTTAATTTTTCATTCCCTTTCGAAATTATGCCTAATTGTGCTTTGGAGTTTGATTGCTCCTACTAGCGGGTCAGATGTCCTATTATGGACATCTCTCTTATGTGTGTATATGTACACTGTATGTATTTATATGAATTAGATATAGTCTATTGACTAGTTTTTTTTTCTTCTCGTTAGACCACTGGTAGCAAAAAGAATTTCTAAATTTTTTGGCTACCCTGAGATTTATCTATATATATAAATTTTCCGCCTACCAAATTCACTCACAAGGCTTTGGTCGGCCTGATGGTACGGTAGAAACACTTCCACAACATGCCCCGCAGTGGGATTCATCCGGGAACGTTGTAGTTGTTTAGCAAGCTACTTACCGTACACCCACTCAATCATTGTTTATGGTTTCATGCGAAATATTTATATCGTCTATGAAAGTTGTTTGCCAATTAATGAAATGCAATATCATGTTCTCAATGACAATCCTGTTATTGTTTCTGGCGTATTTTTACAAACACATTTAGTAAGTACATTTACATCTATATGTCAATTCTAATATGAAATAAGACACACTAACCATCTAATTCTACCATCTCCTGTGACCATATTATTTCTCGATTTTAATATGATTGTTGATGTTGTTGATAATTGATATCCGGGATTGGAGTTGGTATGTACTTTAATGAAACAAAATCTCTGATTTTTTTACTGGTACAATATCAGCATCTACCAGCTGAATACGCTTAAAGTTTCATGTGATATCTATTTGTGACGTTTAAAAATTTAAGATGGAACTCATCGTTGAGTACCAATTTCTACAGCACTTTATGCAAGCGAATGTGGCAAATAATATAAAGAGAATCAACCTGCAAGCTATATCAGTCAAATCTTTCTCATATCAGATAGCTCTGTTATTTCAAAAGCGTACAGTAAAAGATATAATTATATATTGCCGGATTAAATACGATTAAAATAGCATGAAATTTATTTTAAGCATGACTCCTGGCTCAGACTACAGGTGGTAGAACGGAACAATGCCAATATCTTTCTTTCTCGGTAAAATACTAGGTACATTGTCAATTTCCCTGATTTTGTTTTTCGAAAGAAATGTTTAATATCAATTCAAAATAGCAATGTGAATTCTGATCTCGAATAAATTTTATGTTGACGTGATTTTCTTCCGCGAGAGAATTGTGTAATATCATTTTTGTGAAGTGGAAAGCGTTCAGATTAAGGATTAACATCAATCCTCTGCAAATAACCGTTCCATTAGGAAGTAAAAACAATTTTGTCTCCTAAGAAGAATATAGTTCTGTGCTAACCCGGCGAAGTTTTGTTTATAAAAGAGATAATGAATTACTATTGTAAAATATAGGACAGTTTTATAAATTCAGTTCTACGGTACAGAAAATAATATTTGTAATCGGCATGTAATAAATGTGTTGATGATGATGACGATGATGATAATGACAACGATCATTAGCAATGGCACAACAACAAAGACTGTGTGTAAGCTGTTTATATCGAATATGTCTATTTACGGAAGTTGGACGGGAGATGCATTTCCGACCAGTATAGGATTTGTATTCAGATATAACTAGATGTTGTGCGGTATTTCTGCTTTCAAACGCTGGCATCGACAACAAAAAAAATTATGTCGTTTTTCTCTTATACTTTCTTTTAGCTTTTCATTTTTTTCAAAATTCAATTAACTAAGCGATAAATGTTAAGAGGGCAGAATAGCAATACAGTTAATGAAGACAGACAGCTGTCATTCTCATAACTGCCATTATGATCAACAACGAAGCAGTAAGGAAGCTTTGCTGCGAATATGCAAGAACACAAATGTATCAAACGATAAGAACAAAAATAGAATCCTTAAGAAAACATGTCTTCCGAGAGTGCCTCTATTTTAATGAATAATCGTTAACAGGACAAAAAGAAAGTGTACGATACAAGTTTTCTTATGGCTTCAAAGGAAGAAGAAAGACCTACTTCAAAATTCACTTTGACTGATACACATGTTTACAACTCCCATATCATTTCCCGTGATCTACGGTTTGCATATAGGCGTACATTGATTGCACAAGTAGCGCAATTATATAATAGTTTTATGCAAAGAATTTATAGATGAATTAAGTTGATTACAGCTGAAAGACAAGAAGGCTCTTCCCTGATGATATACGTAAGGAAGAACACAATGTTTGACTTTCATCAGTATTCTATCAGAGAAATATCCCCGGTTTTGTCAAATATTATAGTAACGCCTTCATGATATAATATTGGATAAAAATAATATTCGGTAGCAATAAAAAAGACTAGACTGATATTCAAACTGAAAATATATTTTGAAACAGAAGCATGTAAATTTCCATGAAAAAAAAAAAAAAATAGCAATAGCATAATATCACATTTACACATAGCAACGTCCAATTTCGGCAAACCTCACCCCGATATATTATCTAAAGAATTGCCACGATTTCTAAATCAGAGATGAGAAGTATTACCTAAGTGAGGTATCTTCTGGAAGTATATATAATATTCCATGGTACATCGCCAACTAGATCCCACGGCAAAAAGACCATGCA
>NC_142928.1:46343337-46365837 GCF_046866305.1 Octopus bimaculoides
AAGTGGTGCTTATTTTATCGACCCCGAAACGATTACTGCCAGCTCACAACATTAATTTAGTTTAATATATTGGTTTCGAATTTTGGCACAAGGCCAAATATTCCGGGTGAGGGAATAAGTCCATTATATCAATCCCAGTGTTCAACTAGAAATTATTTCATCGACCATGAAAAAATCAAAGAGTAAGACAACCTGGGTGAAATTTAACTGAGAACCTAAAGGTGAAAGTAATGCCACTAAGAATTTTCCTCGACATGGTAATGGTTTTGACTTCTCGCTGCCTTAATTTACTGTAATAAGTTAAAACGCAAGCGTGCTTCATATATCGGCAAATATTTTTGAGACAGCAAGTTAAGAATTTGCACTTCAATTAAAGGAAAATAACTATCGTAAAACTTTAGCTCCTTAAATCATTACCCTTTTTTTCATATTTTTGTTTGAATATTCAAATTAAGAGAATTTCTTACTTAATCATTTTTTTAAAAATAATGTTATTCATTATAGCGACCATTTCTTTGACCTGTCCATAATCATGCTATTATTTAAATTACCTTTGATCAGTTTGTTAAGACAGCTCTAGATTTGCTTTTGTTGTGCATATTAGTTTTTAAAAAAATAGTTTTATTTCAACTATTATCTATAATCACTATGAAAAAATTATGTGGATGAGAATAAGTATATTGTGAATGAAATCGTCATGATGTGCATTAGGATGACCTTTAAATAGAATTAACTAGTCACCTCACAAACAGGATTTCGTAATAAACAAACTGGACCTAGCCGAAAACTAAAAGTACCTTTTTAAAAGAAGTAAGATATTTTTATGCATGCAAACTAACATTATCATGGGAAACGCACCCAGCTATTGCGAGTATTGTAAAATGACTCTAAACAAGTGCTAAAAAAAAATCGAAGTGCATTGTCTATAATGATTAGGAAATATATAAAACAAACTGGCAGATAGAATTAAGAGACGAAATTTATGCAAATAAAATAAAAGCAAAAGTGCGCTTTGGGAAATGGCAAACTAATGGAATAAATCAATGAGGAATTTAGATATATCCTGCAACCAACAAATGAAGTGCTTTCACAATAATCTCTGATATATATTATCTTTTTAATGGCGGAATCATTGCGGTAACTAATATATGAACTGCTGTAGTAATAATGATAGTTCGCTATAATGGCGAGTAATGCAAATATCTAGGAGGCAATCAATTCTGTCAGTTTGCCAACGTGTAAGCACCGAAACTAAAGAGAAGATTAAAGTTTCTTAAACTAGAGACAATGAAATATAGCATTGTGCCCGAAAAAAATTAAAACTGAAGAGTTACTACACTCTGATCTCTATGACAAGTGGAATTAAAATTAGGATTTAATCTTCCCTAAGAAGAAATTGGACAAATATTTAACTTCGTTTGCCTTGCGGTAAATTGTCAAGACCAAACACAACTTTTAAATAAGAGCAGTTATTTTCAAGCAGAGGTGTCGAAAAGAAAACTCTGTTTTATGATAACTATTTTTAGACCTTTACCAAACTTGATTGTTATAGTCTCCATTTCCGAGGTGTTAGAGGAATAGTTGATTGAAATTTTCCCGGAACATTTTCCTCGCGTGTATTTTATTTAGGTCAGAGAGCTGAAATGAAACAAAATTACCAGTACCAATATTATAATCACCAGTTCCACTACATAGAAATTTACAATTAATGAAGAAATGCTTGGGTAACTTAACGTTCCATTCGATAATGTTCTTTAATCTTAATTATTTTAACGATTAACACTAAAAGGAAAATATTATTGAAAACTATCCCAACATACTGTGAAACTGCAGTATTCTTCCATCTTATAAGGCTGTAGAGCTATAATAGTTTAAGAAAATTAGGCTGACATTTCTAATAAGTAATCTACAATGCACCTGTACATGATCGATTGTGCTATTCAAAGCGTATGTGTAATTTCGTCACATTTACTAATCATATGTGCGGGTAAGATCACTCGTGTTGTAATTTTATCTTACTGTAAAGCAATGTATTTTACTTGATCCCATGAAAGAAACAAACACATCCATCCCACATTTCAACGTTCTTCCGAAATGCACAACATACTATAGAAATACGTCCACCCTACTCCGAGAAACAGAAATGGCATAATAACGGCTAGAAGGATTTCCATCAATGGTATGTGTCATTAGCGTGACATCTCATTATTCAACAAACAGGAAAATCATAAATTGCATGTTCGTCTCCAGTTCACGATTAAAATAGATAGCAGTATATGATCATACAACAATTGTATCCAGTATCCACAGCAAATGAGCAACGTTGAAGTATTTAGACTTCAGCGATTCAATCATTATATTTTGGTATTGAAAATGCAAATAATTCATTAACAATACCTTCTACAGTTTCAATGACGATACTCATACACATACAGAGCAAGAACAAAAGAATGATGTCACATAAATTTTGTAAGTGCGAAGTACAGACATTTTCGCAAAAACAGCAACGACAAAAGAAGCAAAAAAAATAAAAAGGAATGAATTATCAGCGGATAAAATCCAGATTTATTTTCTTTTCGGAAGAGCATTGAAAGGCATTACATTCAATATCATAAATTCGGTATAACATTTGAAATCTTCCACAACACTCAGTCAAACGTATAGACTCACGAAGACATAAGTGCACACATCAGGCAGCTATATATATAATAATACAAATGATATGTGAGCGTATGCATATATACATACATATATGTACATACCTACATCTACATGTATGTATAGATGCATATCCGGGTACAGGACGTCAAAAAAATGTGCACAAAAAAGGAACAGGAACATAAACAAAGCACAAAAAACCGACTATTTTTACGGACAAGAAATGGTCTGCCGCATTTTCAGACTAGAAGGTTTCTTTGATATAGCGATGTCTGCCTTTCGGCAGCACGGATTGGTATGGCTTTATAAAATTATTTACTGGAGATAGTGAATCTACACACCTTAGATAGAAATTTCCTCTCACCCAAATTAGAGAAATGGTACATTTGTTATATGTACTTGGGGACGGTGACACGCTACTTATTTTCTAGAAAATCCTCATCCTTACACTTAATTATTTCAGGTTCAAGTTTCCAATGGAAACAAGCTTCTCCTTAGTAAGTTGTTTAGATGCGACAAAGGATACATTCTTTTAAAACGCTTTTGCAACCAAGACGAGAAGCTTAGATATACAGATATCTTCCACCTGGCAATGATACACAAAAATATCCTGATGAGATTTGATATGATAGTTTCCAATTAATCATTCTCTATGATATTCGACGTGGTAGTTCTATTCTATGACGGGACGCTTACTGCAAATATACTAAGACACTTCGCGACTATTTTTACAAAGTAGGAAACCTATCTGTATTGGAAAAGAAAAGAGTGTAAAAATGCGCTGAAGGTCACACAATTAATCATCAATCTGTCCCTCAATATATTCTCCGCTTCTTCTTTCCCGCTCGTCAATTGCAAGGCGAAAATGTATTTACATCCTTATTATACACACGGTGTCACTTTCTAGAACTCTCTGATACACACAAAATCACTCTCTCTTTCTTTCAAACACACATTCACACATGCATTCACGCATACACACAGACATACACACTTTGCGCGCGCTCACACCGATATTTCCATACGTCGTTTGAAGGTACATGTACGCATACAATTTGTCTACATTTTAGTAGATTTTTTTCCTGCATTTATGTCCTTCGTATGAATTGTGCATATAGTGTCGTATAAACATATAGTTACATAATAAGGGTTCAGTGAATTATATGCATGCATACAAAGACACGCACTACCTGACTTTCATAACGACGCCAATGAGATGTCCTTGATAATGTGTAAGCGCGATCAGAGTTTACAAACATGTAATAAAAATTCAGCGCCTTGAATTTTATCACACGTATAGTAATTTTCTTTCTAGTATTCTTCAGATCATGCTTTTCGCTCTTACGTATTGTTTCCATTCGCATTGTAATTTATTCTTTATTCTATATTAACCCATGTGATCATTCGTTTATTTTATTATAGGGTTGATGCAAAAGTTTTCTCTTTATTTTGTTTTACTCTGTGTGTCTTATTTCATTTCGCTTTTCAAATTTACCAGTACCTTAACCAACCACAATATGTCTTTTAATAATCTAAGAACATTGCTTCATTTCACTATATTTTACTTCGAAATATTTTGTTCGATTATTTTTATGTACATGTTTGTCTGAAGTAGTCGTTTGATACCAATAATTTCTATTTATTAAAATCTTCATTCTTGAAATCGTTAGATGTTTACATTGAGTGGTCAATATCATTATTTTGAGTTGTCTTAGTTTATTTCTTAGTATTCTCAGAGACATACGTAGATGAAATTATGAAAAAACAGAAGGGTAAGTGTGTGTGACTATGCATTTGTCTGTGAGGAGTGAAAATAGATTCACCGTCTGATTATATGTTTAAACAAGAAAAACTATAATTCCGTTTCAGTACCTATTTTATTTATTTTCTATTTATTACACATTTTCAGTTCCCTTCTCGATATTACTCGCAAATTTTATATTTTCCTTTCCCCATCTCTATCAGTTTGTATATATATATATATATATATATATATATATATATATATATATATATATATATATATATATATATATACATACACATATACATATTTAAATATGTACATAATACTTATATGTGTATATATAGATATAGATATATATGTATATGTGTATTTATACAATACATATATACACACATGTGTGTATATATATATATATATATATATATATATATATATAAGTGTGTGTGCGTGTGTGTATGTATATATATATATATGTGTGTATGTATATATATATATATATATATATATATATATATATATATATATATATTTGTGTCCATACATGCATTTTTATGTGAAGACGTATTCCTTTGTGCTTCGTGAATTCGACTCTTGTACGTAAGTCGAATTGCTGGTGGGTTTTTTTTTCCCGAGCAAAGCACTTTATACCACATTGTGTCCATCCACGAAAGTAGCAAATATGCACCTGTAATCCAATCAGGCATTCGTTTAATATCCTGTATCAAGTTGAATCTCCCTGAGAACTAATTTAAGTGTGTGGTATATGAGTGGTATTCAGCTGATTGTACTTTAATATTACGAGCATACTCTCCCCTTGATTATATCAAGTGGAACACACACCGTCGTAACCCGTGGAGAATTTATTATACATGACGATAAGAATATATACATATCTAGTAAATATGCACGTATATATATATATATATATATGTGTCTATTTGTACCTATATATGATGGCCGTCCACTCGTGACCGAGGAATATCACTGGTGACTTTCAGGAATACTGTGCGCTCTACGATTATCTTATATTTAACATTAGCGGCTCCGTTAATGGCTAATGAGTCCTGCTCTTGAATAGCATACACGATTGCAAATATTGTAAACCAAGCTTTGCGTGTGTGTGATTGTGTGTGTGTGTGTGTGTGTATGTGTGTGTGTGTGTGTGTGTGTGTGTGTGTGTGTGTGTGTGTGTGTGTAGAATGACTTCTCTTGTCAGACGAAGTCACAGCGTCGGCCAAAATATTGAACCAATGTCTGGTTGCTTCATGATCTCCGACGTTAGGAATTATGCTGCTTCTCCTTTAGAATGCTTTTGGTTTTCGCACACACAAACAAGTTAAACATGATACTCCCAAAAACTATGCTGCATCATTTGAAGGAAACTGTCAATCGAACATGCACATGTGTTGCTATTAGTATGTACTTCGCTAAATTCCAAATTGCTGTACAATTCCCAACAAAGAAAAAATTAACACAATAGTTGCTATCTAACTATCTATTGATTTATTCATTAGTAATTAGTTTTTCTCTAAACAAACTTATCTGCCTGGCCTCAACTAATTATAGTATGATTTAATCTGATAATATATTTGTGCAGTATTACTATGTGCATAAAATTATATACATACACACATGCGCATATATATGCGTGTGTCTATGTGTGCATGAATGTATGTACGTATAAATGTACGTGCGTATGTGTTAGTAGTTAAATAGAATTCTGTTAAAAAGACTACGGGGATTATTATGGTGTGCGGGAGCGATAAACAATTACGAGGTTAGATAATTAAAACATGTCGAGGAAAATGTGTGCGTATATTAAACGAAACAATAAAACAAAAAACAAAAAAAACTCTACAAATACAATAATTCTGCATAGTGGAGATAATTCCGCCATATGAAAGAATAAAAATGGATCTAACATTTCAGAATATACTCCATGTAAACGAAACAATAGAATCAAGAGTTAAAGGGTAAAGAATGAAAAAACGACAACGTTATTTCAAAGTGTTTACGTAGCCAGTTTCGCTTAAAAAGAAATTTGATGTGGAAGGAACTATTCCTGGAAGCGGGGACATTATTCTGGGCCTTAGTAAAAATAAGCTGTAATATTATCTTTGAAGGGAATACAACGTCTCAAGTATCTACGTATGCAACACTCGATTTTTCATAAGACACACAGGTGGGGAAGTAAATGTGTAAACATGGTAACAAGTATACATGTAAATGCACGTAAGTGCACACAAGCATGTTCACTGTGCATGCGTAGTGTGTTATGGTGAGGGGAAATGTATGCTAGCGCAGCTGTTTGAAGATATTTTTTTCTATTGGTGAACGATTTGATCTTTCATATAGTAGTATGACTGTGTGTGCCACGCAAAAGATTGCAGTTATGTCTTTATACCAGTGTGCGTGAGAAAGAAGGAGAGGAAGGAGTGGAGCAAGTTACCTTTGCATGTTTGTATATATGGATAAAATTAGAGTCCTTATCTATGAGAAATATATACAAGTTCGGAATGGGATTCTGGGCGAGAACTTTGTATCCAGTTACATGTTGTGTCTGCGCTATTTATGCCTCGGAGGGAGAAGCAACTGTGGCAGAAGATGAAGCGTTGTTCTCTGTAAGAGTGTGAAGCAGAGCTAATATGGTTTTGAAATTATACAACACAGTAAGATGAGCTGTTGTTTATACCGATATCACTTAGATATTGTTATAAATATATACAGTGTACTTCTTTTTCTAATATTTTAGAGACCACAGAAAAGTTATTGAAAAGTGTTGTGGACATAAGAATATATGTAAGTATCAATGGTGCAGAGAAAGACCTAGTTACGTGCTAAATAGATACCTACTAAAATAACAAGCAAAGTAGGAATGTGCTCGGAATGGAATGAATGGTCGTGAAATATGGATGACGTGGGGTCTCTAAGAGAAAGGGGGGGGATGTTTGTAGGATGGACCATGGAAGAAAACAGCTGTATTAGAGAGAATATTGTCGTCGAATGTTAGAGAGAAGTAGTTTAGAGTAGTAGAAAGTGTATTACGTATGGCGTAAATATTTTCATTAATGATGCTTGTAAGGTCTCGAACAAAACTTTCGGGTCTCTTAATGTAGTATTTAGGAATCAATAAAGTAGATATGTTATGAATAGAGAGGAAGCGATGAGCAAAGGACCTGGCTTTACAAATTTTCAGGATATAATAGGTGATTGTGTAAGGGAATGTACGATATCATTGATATCAGTCGTGGAAGCGAGGTAAATAGTGGTATCAGATCTCTCATAATGTAGAACATAGGAATTTGATAGGTTAGTTGAATTCAGAAGGAAGATTTTGATAGGAAAGTGTATCATTCAATAGTTGCATTACTTCCTCTCTTGAGAACACAAATACTAGGCTAATCCATTAGCCATTTTGATTACATTATAATCATAGCATGAGTTGGAGTACATAACTAGATAAATTAACGAATGTAAAACAGTTCACCAACCATCAACGCAATTACTAAATTCACATCAGCACATTCAAATCACATTCGGATTCAAATCAGCATATGCAAATAAGAGCTACCACGGTGAGAGAATTGAACTAAATCTAGCAGCTCGTCGTATAGTTTAGTGCCAAGGTCAGTCAATTCATCAGAACTGTGGATAGCTAGAGAATATATATAACTGAAATTTTGAAAAGTCTGTTCAGTTTTGCTAAGCTCCTCGGTACAAGTGAAAAAGTTTATGTACCTGAAAATGCACTCATATTAAGAATGAAATAGGTGAAGAAGTAGCAAGACTATAACTGGGGAGATGGAATACTCAGATGAGAATTTATGTATTAGATGGAATGGTAACAGAAGAGTGAACTGTGATCGACGATGATTGCAAAAGTGAGAGAGGTTTCCATAATTTATTATAGATCAGAGATTGCTTGAGGTTGGATAGCAGTATTATACCACAGACTGTGATTTATGGAATAGGAGAGCTACAACATGAAATAGGTGACCGATTCGGACAGGACTGGGGTGTAGATGACGAAAAGTGAAGGACGGTGAGAAAGATAGCTAAGTTAACAAATTGCAACAACAAGTCAACGGCACTTTGAAACTATTTTAAAGGAAAGCATAGATTATCTGATGTCGTTTTGATTATATATTCGCTTATATCGCAACTGCTTATCTGTTTGAAATAATTATCATGGACTATCTTTTTTCTTCTTTATTACATCTATTGTCATTTTATCAAATATTTATCTTCATCATTCACGCGACCTGTACGCTTAAAGTTAGATCAGGTTCGAGTAATACAGTTCGATTAATACAAAAGGTATCTTTTTGTTTTACGCATTCTCACTATGTATGCATTTTGTATACCATGGAGAATTTTTGGTTAATACTGATTAAATGAATATATACATCAACTGTTGATTTTGTTTTCTCTCCTCCTTAATTTTATATATCTGAAGGTCTCTCAGAGCGCTAAACGGTTGAGCTGTATAAAGTGGATATGTATATCACTTAATTGTACATTTCTGTATATGCATATATATATATATATATATATCTTTAATTATATGTATTCCTTCTATCTTAATGAATAATAATTCTCCGGATAGAATATCACAAATCCCTATGGATCGCATAGGTTGTAATCCTTTGAAACATATGTAGGAATAAAGTATGCAATTATAACATACGTTTTCTCCATTCCTTAAATATATATATATATACATAAATATATTCATATAATTATAGAGGTTTACATATTTAGGAAAATAAGTTATCAAAAGAATATATAAGTGAAATTACTAACATGATTATCGTGCGGTGCTTAAGAAAGTTTACTCACAGAAACCCACCTACGATCGATAATGTTGAAAGTCTAAGTCCAGCGGTCTCTACAATTAGTCAGCTACAATTTTAATCGAGGTTACAAATTAAAACCGTTAAAATGGATATGTCCATAAAAATATACAAGAAGAAAAAAGGTCCGGTGGAGAAGACAATGATACAAGTGGTGCAGGGCGGCTTATATTTTCTAGTAGCTGAACGTTATGACAAGCATGAGTGGACGGTCAAACGAGTAAGTAGTTAAGGAAACCAAGTGGTACAGGTAATCAGCAATTGATTAAAGCGAATGGGAAATGGATTTGGACTTAACCCCATATATGGCGAATTGTGGTAATAATCAGACATATACAGGTACGCAAGAAAAATCCATCTTATAAGTACACTACAAGGTACAAATATAAAAAAAAAAAATAGCCGCTTACAATTAGGCGGTTAATATTTAAGACCAAATCACATGTTAATTATTATCAATTAACAGTACTCACAAGTTGCCACAGTATACTAGATATTCTTAATAAGCATTACATAGTCATTCAAGTTATATAGTTCTTATCATAGTAAAACAATTTAAAATAGTATATTGGCACTATATGGTATAGTTTATACGGGGTCCATTTGCAAATTAGTACTATTAGTAAAGTTCTCTTAATTTACGAAACATACTTAAAAAGCAATAACAAATATCCTAAGATTAGAACGAAATACTAATTAAATCTAATAATCAAATAGACACTTTGATAAGAATAAAAGGTATCCTAAACATATTATTAATAGTACACTAAGGATATGTAATAGCCTTACATGTAATTCAGGGAGAATTATATCCCTCCTGAATAATAAAAAAAGTGTGCCAATATACCCCTTTGTTCTTCTATGATGGCATTGTACCAAATTTCGGAGCCTAGGACAACAGCAGCGACTATGGGATAGGGGATGTGACCCAGGAGAACGTCGTAGAGTTACTAAGAACAATGACACACATACGCACATATGTACATACACGAACACGGACGCAAACACATGCGCATATAAATTTACACAACATAGAAGAACATTATGAAATAAGTGGAGCAAGAGCTCACAGGAAAACAGAAACGGTCACTAAAGAAGTCACAGAGGAAAGAAGAAAGATTTCCGGACAATGAAAATGAATAGGAACAGTAATAAAGAAGTGAAGAATGATTACATAGAGTGTGTGTTTATTTGGAAGAAAAAATAACTATCCCAGAATACAACAGTATATATATATATATATACATATATATATAAATAATTTATACATACATACATACATGCATGCATACATATGCTTACATACATAAATATATACATACATGAATTTGCACGTACAAATATACGAGGGGATGCTGTAAATTTCCTGGCTTTAAGGGTGTCGCGAAAGTTCTGGTTGGCGGCATAGCATGCGGATTTAATTTACAGGACTCAGAGAAATCGAAGGACCGCTACAGTATAGGTATGAATCTGAGAGTGGAATGTTTCAATAACATTATTAAATAATCCTTGTGTATTTTCTTCTCAGTTCCACCACCTCATATATATGTGGATTGTATATGCATATTCGCGTATATAGGGGAAACCTCAAATTTATATCACAGTTCTTACGTACGTTGCAACATTTTGGTACCATGCAGTACGTGTTTCAATTTCATTTACACGCTCAGCCACAAAAGATCAACATAGAGGAGGAGGTCTATACATTAAAGTAGCAGCCGTGCATATATCCATACTCACATATGTATACATATATATATATATATACATTCATGCATATATAAAACTCATTATATAATGTAACTGAACAAAAAACAAACATTAATATATATATATATATATATACGTGTGTTTATGTGTGTTTTGCGTGGTAATTCTTGTGTAGTAACATGTTGTAAATATTTTATGCTGTTTCATTGAACTTGTGTGGAGAGATAGATAGATATATAGATAGATAGATAGACATATGTGTGTGTGTACGTTTGTATTACCATTATTATTCACATTCAAATTTGATGCTTCTTTAACGAATTTTTTGTCAACGTTTATTCAAATGATTCATTAAGTATTCAAATGCTGTTAACCTAACATAGGGAAGCAAACATATTTTCGAAGGTATAGTTATAGAATTATCAGTCGAGATTTTTTTTTTGGCAAAGTACCATTTGGAATTGCGTCCCGTATTCATTTAGTAAAGTGTAGTACGCAGATTGAATTCTGTATTCGTCTAGTGTTATAAAATAACTAGTTACAAGTTCATTCACTTACATGTAAAAAACAAAGCGTGATATATGAATGCATTTTATAGCAAATCCGTAAAACGGAAACCAATGAAAGAAAGAGTCTATTTTAATGTATCGGGAGGACTGATGGATAAATATTTTGTTCCTTGCTATGTTACGTACATTATAATGAAAATAATTTGCCTGTAGACAGAGATTACTCAATATATAGATATGGATGTGTCTGCCAAACTCACCAATTTTTATATTTTACCGAAGATTGCAAAATGTTGTATGTAACATGATCGTATACGTTTCTAAGAGAACAAGATCAATTTTAATGCAGCCATTAATATAAGATGCCTGTTCTATAATTAACCGTACAATGTTTTATTATATAATATCCGTTTTAATCTCCATATATATTTTGTCAGTAATGTGGTGTGATGCTTTTTCTGATTGTCTAAATATAAACATATGCTGCGGGATCACTTTTATCGAGATTTTCAATAAAACATATAGGGTATATTGCATCACTTTTGTTCAAATAAGAACTGTTAGTTCGGCAAAATAATTTCGAATGGTTATTGTAATTACACAGACGACAAAATTTTGAATATTTCTAATAGACACTTTTCTCTGCATGATACCTGCAGAAGTTGTAAAGGTTTGATGATATGAGCGAACATTAACATTATTGGTTTTAAAACTAATCTGAATGTTTTATCTGCTATGATGTATATAGTCAGCGACATATGGCTTCTATAGCAAAATTGGAAAATTTCCGGCAACAATGCAAGGAATGTTTAACTTACACGGATAGTTATAACATGATATTTCGTATCCTACGTTTTGCAATTTTTAGGTTAAATCTATCTTGCATACATTGTAAACAATTTTTATTGCACTACCTTTTAACATAACATTGTGATAATGAATTCGTTTATATAATCCCTCTGCTAAGAACTTGTATGTGTAAAGGGAGGTAGTAATATTATTACCTAAGCTACAAGGTGACGATCTGGCAGAATCGTGAGCACGCCGCTCCTCAAAATTTTGATGCATTGTACCTATAAGTAGAAAGGATAATTATTTTAGTTTCTAGAATTTATTTAGATTATTTAATTAATAATTCGCTCCACTCTGTTGTTAGGTATCTTCTAGGCTCCTTAAAAGAAAAACTTTGTATTCTTGATATATCTTGTCTTAAGAACGGCCTTTATGAATTCCAAAATCGATAATTTAGTTTCTCTTGTTGCACTATTCTTAGCATAATGTAATTTCTTCCGAAGTCAGTCTAAGATCTTGTTACGAGTCATTTCACAAACCTCAATGTCTTCTGATTATATCCTGTGCACATCGAACATATCCTGAATGTGGCGTTTAGCCGAAAAGAGTTTTAGAAAATTATGAAGTATTTACTGGCATACATGTCAATAACACATATTGAAATAAAATTTGTAATTCCTAATGCTTTTTTTAAGGCAATTAGTTCAAAATACTTCGAACAATTCTTATATCACCGAATAAATGTGCGAATATTGGCATCTACGGAACCTCTTGATTACTGATCAACTGAATGGAAGTAATATTTTAATGATAAAAATTATAGAATAGAAATCATTTTGATTGTCCATTCATATCTTTACTCGAGATCTATTTTTAGGATATGTATAGCGATTGGATAGCAATTGTCTTTATGATGTGCAAACTTTTTGAGTAGTTTACTGGAATCCCACATGTAAATTTGTCTTTTGCATTTATACTATACACCGCTACTTTTGATAGCTCTTGCACGTGAAAATATTGAACGTACCCAGCCTGAAGAATATTCGTTTCGTAAATACATCCCATAGTAGGATGTTTCTGTCTATCTAAGATGATATCACTGTTCATTTCTTTACATGTTGTGTTGATTCTCTCGCTCAAATATTACATCGCAAATGCATGCTATGTTAGCGGTTAGCAGTATATCACACATCTTTCAGATCAGTACAATATTGTAGATATTATACATTTCACCAGCGCCATACCACAATGACGTTCTCTACTTTACGGATACTGAGCTCATCATAGGATTATTCCCTACTGAACCAAATGCCTCAACTGATTTTATTGCCTAGACATACAAAGCAACCTACTTATAAAGCAGTCTGATTTACTAGATTATAGTCTCTGTTTCTAAAAGCTGGATTGTCATGGCTGATAATGTACTTATTTTTCTCCTACTGTTAAAATTCTAATATAACTTCCTAATTGCACGGCCAAAAATATATCTCAGATCATATATATCATCAGTTATATGAGAGAACCACTTGATATGGCACAATTCACGCCTAACAACATTTATTTCACTAATAATTATATAGTCTTATACTGAATGGAGAGATATAAATTCAATAGATTAGCATCATGTTCATTATGTGTGTATATAAATTCAGTTGATTTGAACATTGACTCTTTGAGCAATGCCAACAAAGCGGGTAAAAAAATGCCTATACTTGCATGAACATTTGTTTGCTTCTCACCGGAATTTCGAAATGTGCTAAGCGGAGGTTCAAATGCGTTACATGAAATTCGAGTTTTTATTGCCCATAATGGTTGCAATTACCAGTGAAAGTATCAATGAAATTGAGCGTACATAGCAGGAAAAAAAAAAAACGTCAAATGTTACCATTGCCATTGGGCGACTGACAACTTGATATCAATAGACTGATACATATCCACACATTTTAGGTATTACTGTAGAGAAAAATATTTGAACGCTATCGTAGATGAATCTTCTAGGGTGAACTGGCATTCGGGACACGCGTTGTACTTTGTCTCGTCGGGTGTCCACTATTATTCATTTTGACAAAAGAAGCCTATTATATTTGTCTCACTCGTCGATGTTGTATCAGCTTGTACCGGCTGTGCTAAGAGACATGAGCAACAGATACATTTTCATTCTCTTGTTAAGAGTGTAATATGAAGGTATACATTAATATCGGTTTCAAGCAGGCAGCGAGCTGGTTGAATCGTTAGCATGACGGGGGCAAAATGCTAAAAGGGATTTTGTCCGTCTTCAGTTTCTGAGTTAAAATTCCACTGGGTTCCAATTACCCTTTCCTCCATCATTGCTGGTCCGGTGCCAACATTTTGAAATAAAATCGGTTGCAAGTTTCATGTATAAATTAATATTGGAATACGAGTTACGACCACTGTTAACTCAAACCATTCTGAAGACTGCCTGATCGGTTTTCAGCGTCTGTACTGCTGCAATGTAGAGCGTTACGTGCTTGGGGTCAGTGTAAACAGTTCGATCCAAGGCTTTCACACATGAAGGTTCTCATCGTTAGCTTTTGCCGACAGGTTTCACCTGAAGTTCTTGGTACACCGTCTCCGCTGTCTCGATCAACATGTTCATGGCAAAGTTGAAAAGAAACTGTTACTGAGAAGATATAGCAAGTTATAATACACTTTTCTACCTGTACCACTCAGATACAATTGATACAGAGGTGATTCTTATTTGGATGTTGTGATAATAACCCAGAAATAAGTTGCGTGTTATTTATTGTGACGTGGTGTCTTTGGAGAACTTCCCCTAATAGATTATGCAGCATAGATACGTACGCACTTGTGAAGTTTAACACCTGGACCATCCGATCTCTATTACCTTCATTCGCTAATCTTATGATCGGAATGGCTATCTCTTTGTGTTGTAGGTAGCTAGGAGGTTCAACGATTTCAACTTTTCTATGTTATATGTACATGTCTATGTACATGTTTTCTAAGGGACTATTGCTAGCTGACGGACCAAGTAACGAGGCGGTCGCTTTGAATTCGCCTCCTTCGGGATTCCAAAACCCTCAGTATACCTCCATTGGTTAGCAACACGTCCTTTCCGGCAGATCACTTTCAGTAATTCGACACTTCAACAACGTTTATAGGCAATGTATCTGTTGATTGTAGGATCTTGCACTTGTTGTGAAACGTCTGCCAGTAACAATTGTTATTTTCCGGCGCACTTTGATTATCTAAACTACTAATGGAGCCAGCAATTCAGACACATGGCGGAACTTGGCACAGTGAGGGGAGGAGGGCTCACCACGAGGTACTCTTGCACTCTATTTTTGTTAAAGCATTTAAAAATCAAAAATGTAGCATATATAAATAAGGGTGTAAATTGCACCTAAAATTGCTAGAAATAAGAGCTAGAACATATAACTCGAGTAGCCACATAAAATCACTATCCTCATATGTTTAAGAGACTGCGAGCAGAAAGACATAATATCTTTCTCCAGCAATATTAAACTCGCTGAAAAAAGTAATTTGATAAGACCTCATTCTATGATTTCGAGATTTAACCGATAAGGTTTCGTTTCTACTCTGGGAAATCCACAATTTACTCTACGTTAGAGAGATAGCTTGCTTCCCATTAGCTCACGAGTGAAAATAATCATTGAATAGCGAGTGCCAAAATTCAAAACGGTTTGAGTGTTTATAAGCATGCAATAATATATTATAATGATAAATTAATATATATCAAATACGTTATAATATAGGGGGCTATATATATATATATATATATATATATATATATATATATATATATATATATATATATATATATATATATATATATATATATATATATATATATATATATACATATATATATATATATATACATATATATATATATATATATATATATATATATATATTATATATATATATATATATATATATATATATATATATATGTATATATATATATATATATATATATATATATATATATATATATATATATATATATATATATATATATATATATATATATATATATATATATATATATATATACATGTGCAAATTAGTACATTGCTTACTACGTTTATATATAAATGTATATAAACATTTATGAGTGTGCATGTATTTGTGTGTGTGTGTGTGTGTGTGTGTGTGTACGATATACATGTATATCTGCATGTTTATGTACGTCAGTATGTGTAGATATATATTGTATGCCTGCTGTATGAGTGTGTATGTCATGAAATATAGAAACACAGTTTGTAATTTTAATACTTTGTAACATAACCTTGCACATGCTACTGGTTATTCTCTTCTATATTGCATATTAATTACAGATGATATTCGAACATATTCTAAATATCTCTTATGTGTTGAATAACAAATGTTGAGTTCCAAACTTGTACCAGAATGAGATAGGATCTTCTCTCTCTGAATTATATTATTAGCTTGCATCTAGTCAGTGAATCACAAGCGAACGATTTTATAGACGGTAATTTTAATCTAACTTTAATTACTGCTGTGACATTTTAATTTTCATTAGAATCCCCATGATAATTAACACAGCTAAATCAGTCAAAAGCGAAACGATAATTTGAACAAATGAAAATTAATCAGAAATGTAAAACGGAAATAATGTATAAAAGTAATATATAACATTGTAGAAATCTGCGTGTGTGTATGTGTGTGTGCGCGCGCTTTCTAATTTAACGTGTAATACTTCACATACGAACCATAGAAATATTTGTATTGGTATATATTATATGGATGTAACAGCTGCTTCTGCTTATGTAGAATCATAAAATTCAATGTCTACTGATGTTATGTATTACTTAAATTTTATAACACATTCATTCTTAAGGATCCAATTAGAAGACATAGACTTACAGGCGTGTATTTATTCGACATATTAAAGACTCAATACATTATTTATCGGAGAGAGGGGATAAAGTCAGCTTTGCATATACAAAATAAACTCTGTTCTTGCTGTCTTTGTAACAGAATTCAAAATTATCATGTATAAATTAAGCCTCGGATCAAATGAATGAATATTCCTTTATTAAATTTTGAAACATACTTTAACGGAAACAAATAATGTCTCGTCAGCAACTAAGGTCGATGGAAAACACTTTCAACACGAAAAGCTTTTGGATCCATGAAGCAGAGAAGGTCGGCGCTGTCAGCAGTTTCATCAGCATCATCATTATCATCCTCAAAATCATCATTGTCATTGTTGGCGCCGTCGTCATCATTATAATCATCATAATCTTCGTAGTCGCCATCATTGTTGTCGACGTTGGCGTCATCATCATCATCATCATTATATTATTATGATGGTCTCCTTAAAATCTGATCGTTTAACTGATCCGTTATTAAGACGTATATTCAACTAGTACTTTCTGCCGAGTAGTTGCTGTTCACGAAAGCGTATCTGTAACCAGCCAACAACTTTTGAAAAGTCTTCACCCTTCCTAACAGGCATGTTAATTGCTTGCATTCTATGTGCTTCTGTGCACATAGAATAGAATAGAATCGTTTCTGTGCAGACCGTGATCCTCTTACAAAGGATCCTAAGTCCCCAATGGCGATTGGCATGACCGGATAATTTTGCATACCCATAATCTGATCATCTCTCTCCCTCTTTTCAGACCATGGTACATATCTACCTTGTAGAGATCTGCTTCTTCTATTCATGCATCAAATTCACAGTGGACATCAATTACGTAGGAAGTCCGTTCCCTCTTCTGAAACGCTAAGATATCATGTTTATTTAAATGCTATGATCCCTCCGGATATAATAATAATTATTATTATCATTCAGTAGTCTTATTTTTATTACGTGCTTTCACTGCACTTCTGAGTGTAGCTCTATGTGATGTGGGTTGTTGTGATGCTCTTTATGTGACTGTATTGAAAGCATTATACGTAGGATATGTAAGGCGTCTTGTAGTCCCATGTTCTGTATGTTATATAGATTTGTTTGTCCTGGTGTTTTTGTTACATGTTTGTCTGAATATTGTTTTATCATAACTAATGCGCCCACTCTGACATGAATTGTTTCTGTTTTTAGGCTCCACATTCGAGTTACCTCTATTTCCAGATCTTTGTATTTTGAAAGTTTCTCCATTTCTTTCAGAGAAACGTTGTCATCTGTTGATATTGTGAACATATTTCTTCATAGCCAGGGCTGAACAGCCTGAGACGATATGGTTTATTGTTTTGTGTCCATCTCCCCATATTCTTCAGATATTGTCATTTTCTTTTCATAATGTGTTTTTGGTACTTTCTGGTGGGGAGGCTTTGGTCTTGTACTGGAATTAAAAGTCCTTCAGTCTCTGCTTTGCGTCTTGTGCTTCTCGGCCATTGTTGGGATTTTGCTTTATCTATTTCTTTTCTGTTTAATTTAACCCAGTAATTGCCATAAAGCGGCTTTTGTTACCATCGATTTATCATGATTCGTTGCTGTTCCAGTTATAGCTTGGATTTCAGTTGTTTTACTGCTTTTGTTGTTTCTTCTTTTTTTTCATAGTTGTTAGGTAGTATGACTTCTTTGTGGTAGCTGACAGCTTCCTTAAAGACTGAAAACAAATTTTTCTTTTGTTCGTGATTTCTGGTTATCTATATTAGTTTTCCTTCCTTCTGAAGTAGATATTTCTGTAGTCGTATGATGGTTATTCAGTAATAGCGGTATAACGCCTCCACCACCTTCGATACGTTGTATATATATATATATATATATATATATATATATATATATATATATATATATATATATATATATATATATATATATATAACCCGTGTCAGATCTTGGATGGTGCATCCTACATCCTGTCATAATTTTTCTTGTTTTCCTGTCTCTTTAGATTAGCTCATTTTGCGTCCAGTTAAAGATATTGTAGCTGTAACTTATAACTGGGACGACTAGAGTGTTGATACCTATTCTCTTTTTTTTCTTTTTTTTTTGGCATTGAGTTCTATCATCATTAATCTAGCTCCTCTATAGTATTCTTTCATTTCCGTGTGTTGTATCGTATCTCGTTCATGATCCCTAAGTATTTGTATCTCTGACTTTGTTCTAAAACTCTTATTTCATTTGCTTTATCTTGTGTGAGGTTGCTACTCTCAACTAGTTTTCCTCGTTTCAAGGTTGCTTTAGCACATTTTTCCAAGCCAAATTTCATGATTATATCTTTGGTAAATCCATGTACTGTCTGTAGAAGAGTTTCCAACTGTTTATCATTTGTAGCGTACAGTTTTATGTCATCCATATAGAAGAGGTGGCAGACTGTTTTGCCGTAACAATTGTATCTACATCAAGTTCTGTTTAGCATGTCAGTTAAAGGTGTCAATGCCAAGCAGAAAAGCAGTGAAGAGAGCGTGTCTCCCTGAAATATTCCTCTTCTAATGGGGATGGTTTGTTTTTTATGAGTCTCTCATTTGTCTGGAACTGTAGCACTGTGCCATTTATTCATGGAATGTGTTATATAATTTATGATTATTGGTGCTACCTTGTTTGTGGCTAGTGTTTCTAGGATCCATGTGTGGGGAACACTACCAAAACCTTTTCGGTAATCGATCCAGGCCATTCTTAGACCCTTCTTTCATCTGCGGCTGTCTTAAGTAATGACTTTATTGATCATTAGCTGAAGTTTGCAGTCGTATGAGCCCGTCCAGTATCCCTTTAGCTCTTCTGGAAACAGGTTGTTTTCTGCCAGATGCTTCCTCATTTTCTGCGATATTGTTGCAGTGAAGGCTTTGTAAATTGGAGGTAGACAAGTTATTGGTTTCTAATTTTGTGGGTCTGCCGTTTCAGTGGATTTGGGAATTAGGATAGACTTCCCTTCCTTGAGCCATTCAGGCATTGTCACTTGCTCTGTTAGTATGTCCTTAATTTTCTCTGCCAGCTGTTTATGTGTTCATGTCAGATATTTTGACCAGAGGTTAGTGATATTATCGTGCCAGCGTGCCTTCTAGTTGCATATATTTTCCAGTCCCTGGTCGACGTTTTCTTTTGTTATAGGAGTCCAGAGTTGTTCAGGTGCGGAGCACGTAGATCTTTTCTGAGGTGGTTGACTGTATTTGTTTCCAAAATTCTTCAAGTTCTTCTGCTATTGATGCTGCATTGGTATCTGTTTTAATTTTGCCACGTTCTTGGTAGAATGATTTGTGTTTTGAGTTGAACTGCTTATTTTGTTGAAAGAAACGTTGGCGTTTCTAATACCGACTGGATGTTTTGAAAAGAATTTGACAAGATCAGTAAATATAAAGACTTGCTAATAGAAATTGAAAAAAAATGTGGCACTCCAAGGCGACTACCGTACCGGATTTCGCTGAGGTCGACTTTGCGTTTCATCCTTTCGGGGTTCATAAATGAAATACTAGTTGCGTACTGGAGTCGATCTAATCGACTGGCCTCTCCCCACCAAATATCAGAAGTTGTGCCTGTTGTAGAAAGGGTTATTATTATTATCGAAGTTGTTGGTTATGGTGATGTTGGTGTTGGTGTTGTTGTTGATGCTGCTGTAAAGGCAATGAGCTGCCAGTATCGTTCGCATGCCGCGTTAAATACTTCAGCCGCTACGTTCCGTCTTCAAATTCTGCCTTCGTCAATTCAAGGTCGATAAATTATGTACCAGTCCATAAATTAAGCACAGGGTCGACGTACTCGACGAGCCCGTTCTCCCAGATTTTGAGGCTTTGTGCCTTTAGTAGAATATACTATTGTTGTTGGTGTTGCTCTTAGTATTGCTGAAAGATATAAATTTAACCGAAATATAGACAAGTTTCATAATTGCGTCCTTGTATCCAAATCAGTAGAAGAGGGTTGTTTGAGCACATGTGAAAAAATTGAAGCATATGTGAAAAAATGTTTGTTATTGTCTTCACAAACAAAAAAATAAAATTGATTCTCCAGGCATATTTAACATTATTATGATCACTCGTATATTTCGAGCCCAGGCTTGTTTGATTACTAACTGCATCTAAAATTATGTACCGAAACATGAACATTATATCGTAAAACGGTCATTTTACTTCTTGAATAACAAATTTTTACATTTTTTCCCGTTTCCTAGTAGTAATGTTTTCAATAAGCTTACACAGTTTTCCGTTATGCTTTAGCGACTTTTTCTGTAGTAAAATTCCACTCCACCTATTCAGTATCAGTCACATGCATACATAGATTATTTATTTCTGTTGTTTTAATTTCCTCTTTAATTAAATGCTTGGGTGTTTTTAATGTCAGTTCGATCTGTTATGTCTTTATATTTTTATTCAGTAGTTCAGTAGACCTTTTAATATAAGTATAAAATTTAAACTTTAGAATTGTCGGTATATTTTCGATTTGAGATCAAATTATTCTCGAATTACTTGTATGGCATTATGATATGCTAGCTGCAATGTTTAGCTATTTACATACTTATTTGTTATCATTGATAGCATTTAATTTCGAAGAATAAAATTGTATTCTATTAACACTGATTAAATTAAGATCATGCTTAGAAAACCGGACATTGATGTATATATAAAAGAATTGCATTTAAAATGAAACTGATGCTGCATAATCACAAACTTAAATGATAATGTAATTTAGAACATAATCGTAAGTATGTAAGAAAAACAAAACTGTAAATAAATGATGGTTTTCATGAGATTCAGAACTGTATTTTAAAAATTAATCTAGATGTGCGTCTAAAAATATTTGTGTTAAATACTAGTCAGCGGTATTTTGAGAAATGAAATGAGTTTAACAATCCTGTGCATTTGTGTGAATGTGTATATGTTAGTGTGTGTATGTATATATGTATGTGTGTGTGTATAATATATAAGTTCAAATTAAAGTTTTGAGTATGTTTCTTATACCCGTAGGCTTCTGTCGTCTTCCACAGTAATTACACTATTGTTGTTGGAAATACCCCAGGAACTCCTCAGTATGTAGCGTAGAAAACAAGCGATAAAGTAGGAGAGTGGGATACAGGGGAAACGTGATAGCGACAACGATCGTTTCCATACATCCTGCCTGATTCCCTCACGGTTCAGACATACGGATACTAAAAACATACTGTATGAAATCCGAGAACAAGAGGGCTACTTTAATGATATATCTATTATTACATCAACTGAGGAGTTGCCTCTGCTGCGCATTCATCATGTGTTGCAAATCTTTTTGGTGACATGTTAACAGGTCTCAATCTTCTGCACATAAGAAGTCATCGATGTGAGA
>NC_142928.1:46373337-46403337 GCF_046866305.1 Octopus bimaculoides
TTTGGTTGTCTAAGTTCTTATGTATTGAATTTCAGGAATCGTTGGATCGTATTGTTGATTAAGGTTTGTGGGTAATTCCTATTGATAAGTGTAGTTTTTAGTTCTTAGAGTTATGTGTAACGGGTGTTTGTGTCTGATACTATTGTGCATATTCTTTTGGGTAAACTAAATGAAATATTCATCCTCGTGTGTCTCGGGTGGCAAGAATTAAATGGCAGGTACTGTTTCGAGTCCGTAGGTGTGTAATAGATATTTTGTCTCTATTTTGTTCCCGATTTCTTAATAAGGATATCTATAAACGGTACTTGTTCCTGATTATATTCTATCGTAAATTGGAGGTTTTCATTTATTCTATTTAGAAGTGTTTTGAATTCATTAAGTTTCTCTACACTTTCATTCCAGAGGATGAAACAGACATCGAGATATCTTTTCCATTTGTTTTTAATGTAGGAATTTTTAATTTCACATATCCTTGCTGACTTGGAAACTTAGTACGGATCCCTAGCTATGAGGTTAGAACTTAACTGATATCCAATTATACCACTTACGCAAGAGCAAGACACCTCATTTCACGTTGCTGCAGTTCACTCAGCTGAAAAATATATAGTACCCGTATTTCATAGGGCCATATTCATTCGGGACACGTTTCTGTTGAGTGCTCAGCCACTTTCACTTAACTCCATGTGCAGGCTTTTCCGTTGATCGGGTCAACTGTAACCCTCGTCGTTGTGACTGCCAGTTAACACACACACACACACACAAACGCAGGCATATGTATAGTTCTATGAGATTATAATGTTATAAGTAATGACACACACCCACACTCATTGTGTTGAGTTAGATGTTGTTCAATAATATGGTAACTTATTTACTTTATTCGTCAGTTAGATCCAAAACAGCCTAGAATTCAAAGTTCTTCCAGTTCTATAATACAGCACTGATATCATGTTTTTCCCTTTGAGGTGAAGAACTCCTTCACTGAAGTCTACACCTTCTTTGGTTGATGTAGAGTCGCGAGTGTGGGAACCGAGCCATGGTTCGGAACAAATAAGAATCCGAGGGAGGCAATACCGCACTCTATACAGTGTAGATTCGTTCGGACCGATATAATAAGTGCCGGACTACAAAAATTACGTGCTTTTATCAATTTGTTCTACTAAAGTTCTTCAAGTCATTGCACACAGAATTGCCGCAGTCTAATGATTGAAACAGATAAATGATAAAACACATACGTATGTATGTATGTATTTATGTATGTATCTATATATATATATTTCTCTCTCTATCTCTCTCTCTTTCTCTCTCTCTCTCTCTCTCTCTCTCTATATATATATATATATATATATATATATATATATATATATATGTTTGTTTTGCAAGATTTTTGATGTGAAATCGTGTGTTGAAACAGATGTTGTTGTACTTGGGGATGGTCATATTGCGAGTTTAGCCAATAAAAACACACGCACTGTATATTTGGTGTTAATTTGCTTCAGCTTTATATTACATTAATCTTAATCTTATTTCGGCCAGAGTTCTGATGAGGTCACAGAAGTGTGACGAAAGAACTCTGGCCGAAATAAGATTAAGATTAATGTAATATAAAGCTGAAGCAAATTAACACCAAATATACAGTGCCTGTGTTTTTATTGGCTAAACTGGCAATATGACCATCCCGAAGTACAACAACAACATATATATATATATATATATATCTGTGTGTGTGTTTCTGTGTGTGCGTCTGTGTATGTCGATACAAGAGGAAAAGTTTGCAAATGATTTTGAAGGTTTCCTTATTAGCCACAATCATAATTTTCCGATGAACTCATATGAACATATGCGTGTATGTGTGTGTGTGTGTGTGTGTGTGTGTGTGTGTGTGTGTGTGTGTGTGTGTAGGTGTGTGTGTGTGTGTGTATGTGTGTGTGCCTGTATTTGTGTGTATCTTCACATGATTGTGTTTGCGTGCGCGCGTGTGTGGAATGGTATCAAGTCGAACTCTACATTGTAAAATTGACTGTCTGAAACGTAGACTATGCTCAAATATTTACTTAAAATAATCACTGTATAGAAAAATGCCTTTGTATAGAATCGCATTCTGGCGTTTATGCTCATTGATATTTCCGCCTCCACACCAAACATTGAGTAACTAACATTTCTTTTTCTTTTTCTCTGTTGCTAGTATATTTATCCTACATCAAGACCAAATAATATTTATGTTAGCATTAATGATATATTCTGCCAGTATACAAAGGTGAAATAAAAAAAAAAGATTAACATGTTATCGGTGTAAGAAACGAATCTTACAGCAGGTTTGCGTCTCGGCAATGTTTAAATTACACATCGATGAATTTGATTGTATATTCATGTATTCCTTTGTGATTCTTTATTCTTATACATTACGGTTTACATTATGCTATCAGTTGGTAAGAAGAAATACATATACATCAAATATCTAACGCCAACACTTAATTTTCCCCGAAAAGCTATTACATAGTCAATATCACCTCTCCATTATTATTTCTTATATACACAAATGTACTGGATCTCTCGAATTTCAAGGACAGTAGGTAAATTCATATTAATGGAAATCTGAAAACAATACCCACGATCAACTTTTTGCTGCGTGGTATATAGCAAAACGCTTAAAGGGTCAGCTAACGACTAATGTAGTAAAATTTAATTCATAGGATATTAGTTAAGATGCATAATGTGTTCTGTATATGTCCGTTTCAACATGTTTAATGCAGGTATTTGCATACGTGAGAACCCGAATCACGGCGCAAAATGTAAATGCCGGTAGTTTCATCCATTTGACTTATTCGTCAGAACCAAATTCTGAAGGCGCGTCGTGGAAATGAACTGAAACAAACTAGCATTCACACACAGACAGTTCAGCAGCATGGACATATCGTTATAATAAGAGAGACAAGTAAAAGAAAAATTAAAACTCTGTATGTGTATGTGCGCGTGCGCATGCGTACATGAATATGTGTGCGCGCACACATGTGTGTCCGTGTATGTGTGCATTGTTATGTATATCAAAGTATAATTTTATATTTGCTAACTTACCAAAAGATTTCAAACCAGAAATGGAGAGACAAAATCCAGTAATCATCAGAAATAATTTAATAGAACACTGCATCTTAGTTTAGTTCTTCTCAATTCAGAGGCTTGAATCAAATCTGAATGTTTTAAAATCCCAAGAGAATTTTATGGATGCAAGAAACACACGGATCAAACCGAAATGTTAAAGAACAGGACTGTTCAATTATTACGTAGGATTTATGCGTCTTGAATTGGTTCCTTTAATCAGCAGCTAAACGGTACCCTCAGTCTATATATTATTTTTCCTGTAGTGTAGTGGTAGGATACCAAGAGAGTGAGGTAGGGATGCGAATGGAAGGACGGGAGTGCGACGATGAAGGATATTTTATATAACTTTTGATGTATAAAATACAATCTTCACCTATTTTCTACCCGAACAAATCTTTGTAAAGCATATTCGGAAATAACCAATATAAGCTGCATTTCTCGATTCTTCGTTTAAAATATGGATATTTATTTCAGATCTAGCTAGTTTTGTGTAAGGAAACAAAATATACAAAAAATTGGAAGTGATAGCTTT
Organism: Octopus bimaculoides; assembly: GCF_046866305.1. Lineage (NCBI taxonomy): Eukaryota > Metazoa > Mollusca > Cephalopoda > Octopoda > Octopodidae > Octopus > Octopus bimaculoides. The sequence goes on from NC_142928.1 coordinate 46,376,966, forward strand.
TACTGTCCAGCCTACTAAACATCGTTTTAAAGCACATAACGAATGCGCATTTCAAAATGTATCATTTAATGTCCCCATAAATTGCGGAATATATTCAAGGGAATCAGTTTCAACATATTTACTCAGAAATTGTTTGAAAATATCAGCAGCATTGAAATTATAATTTCTTTGGACAAGACCGTAAAAATATACAACTATTATTCAAAGATTCACTTCCATCTAACTGAATCTTCACTTCCAACTTGAGTTTTAACATTTTGATTAGAACAGTAAAGAGTTAATATCACGGAGATAGCAAAAGGCTTACCGACATTGCATCTGTCTTTACATCCTGGGTCCAAATGCCACCGGAGTAGACTTTACGTGTCATCCTTTCGGGGTCGATAAAATAAGTACCATTTAAAAATTGTTCTCGATGTAATCGACAAACTACTTTATTTTAAACAAATATTACCCAAATAGAAATTTTTTCGGGGAGAGAATTGTCATTTGACAATTAATAATATGCTATGTTAAAGAAAACGAATGACCTGCAGGGGCACCGTATTTCTTATTGCACTCGTTAAATATTGCACGATATATCAAACGCTCTTATAAGTCAACATTGTGCTAGCGGTGCTATCATATCAATTGTTAAGGTTACGTCTACAGATTTTCTACAGAAATTATAATCAGCGCTGATTTTGTAACGACGTTTCGTGTCCGAGTACGCCAAATCTATATCTATAACATTAAGTATTTTTTTTTGTTTTTGTTTTTCACAAACAATGAACAATTCTTCAATGATTGTAGAATGCTTACTGACTTCGCGAATGAAAGTATTTCAGTTTCTGTCAACTTTAGGGTGAAAAGGTACAGGTTAAAGTTACATATCCCGGGTGAAATCTGATTCAGATATTTAATGATTAATTTAGTAAACGGAATATACACGTCGAATAATTATTGTTTAGTTCAGCAAACATATAATGAAACAATATTTAACGAACATTATCTGCCATATTCTTATAAAAATATAAGAAATTAAAAAAAGGAATGAAGAATGTTATTCATGAATATGGTTCTATATTTTCAAGAAGAATATTTAATGGAAAACATAATTAAAAAGATGTCATGCCATGAATTTGATTTTCTTCCCATTATTTTATTTTTCTGATAACATTTCTTTGTATAAGTCAATGTTTGATGTGACACGTATTAATTCTCATTAATGTGGATATATTTTTTTGCTGGTAGTTGATAATTATTCCTGCAAAATGATTCTCACATCTGAAATTATATTTCAACTGCTATATCAATGAATTGGTTCCGATAGAATCACTGTAATAACGACTGTAGGAAAAACATCTCCAATTACGAAAACATATTTTAGCAAATACTTGAATAAAACTACATTAAGTGATGCACGAATTTATTGAGAGATCATATGAGAAAGCTCCGAAATACGAATTGATTTGTGGTCGAGGAATTCATATCTTCATACATATATTTTAAAGTATTTTTTATAAACAAAGAATCTTTCAATTTGTGTAAATATTTACTGTTTTCAATTGGTTTATCGTCCTTATATGTGATTAAAAAACAATCATCATAATTAGAAAAATATCAGTTTAATATCCACATGTTCAATTATACATATACACAAGTATATATATGTGTGTGTCTGCACATAGTAAGAGAGAGGGAGTTAGAGAGAGAGAGTGAGAGACGAGACATGGCTGTGTGGTAAGAAGCATCGTTTGATGAAAGCTAAAGAAAGACCATCATTTATTTATGTGTGTGTGGGTGTATTTGTCCACCACAAACCACTTCAAGATTTTAGTGAGTTTACATAAACGAAATTTAGCCGTTCGGTCAAAGATACCAAGAGAGTATGCACCAAGGTTGATGCTCTCAACTAGAATTTATCACGTGTGTGCTCTAGCATGACCACAAATTAATGACTGAAGGAAATAAAAGAAATGCACAAGGACACATATACTTAAACATGTCTGTATTTCCATGACACAACTAGCACTATTCTTGTTCTACATTCATACATGTGTGTCTGGGTGTATCTCTGTTTGTAGACATATGTTTATGTGCTGTTACAAATAATACAACATTTTAACCTTAATCTGATGGTTTACTGTATACATTTGTTGAGTTGAAAGTTAACGTTCTTATGCAAGAATTTCGTTCACAGTGACCTCGACGTTTCAGTCAGGTAAGCGTTCGTTGGACTGCCGAAGGTGGCTTAGCTGCCCTGAAACATTGAAATCACTGTGAACTACATTCTTGTTTCTTGTAAAAGAATACTATATATATATATATATATATATATATATATATATATATATATATATATATATATATATATATATATATATATATATATATATATATATAAGATATGCATGTGTGATTGTGTATCGTGAAAGTAGTGAATAAAACATTGATGAAGAAAACAAGGAGGGTTCAAGTATCAAAACTCATTATAAAATCAGTTTAATGTCTTAATGTAGTCATTCATAAGAATAAAAGTATAAAAAGCAGTACTGGTGACGAGTGGAAGAAAGAAACATTCGTTCGAGGAAATAAATCGGTCAAGAAGTGTTAACAGCCAAGTTACAATGTGGTTCTCTAAGGAGTGTTATGAAAGGTGAATGGCGCGCGCGTGTGTGCATGTATAGGACTGTGTGCGGGTACTGGGGGAAAATGAAGTTGAGCGGGGATGCTGTATCATGTAAATGTTATGGGTTCCTCTTTGTAGATGTGAGGGAGTATTAAAGGGCAGGATAGTGACGATTTGGGTTGTTGATATGTATATAGAATTGTATATTGTGCGAGATGAAAGTGGAAAAGAGGTGGAAACGAATGCATGTATGAGTTGAAAGAAAAAGTAAGATCTATAGAGAAAGTATACTAGAAATATCTGCAAAGTTATGAACCTTAAATGCTGTTGGGAGGGAAGTGAGACACGAAACAGAAAATACTGAGAAAGAAAAAAATGTAATATAATATTTGCAAAAGAAAAAAAATATATGTTTCAGACAAGAAAATTAATGGAGCACTTAGAAGGGCAAGGTAAACATGATAGGTGTGTGAGCACGTGTCAGAATTTAAAGCGCAATACATATAGGTGGAAGGGGGAAAATGAAAAGAAAATAAGACAAAAAAGCAATAAAGAAAATATTTTTAACAATAAAAAAATTTTTAAATGAAGAAAAAATAAAAAAAGAAACATAGAAGAAAGGTGGGTGTTCAAACAAAGACAGAAAATAATGGGAGAAAAATCACTGATAAAAATGAAATCTATATAACATTAGGGAAACTTCTGTTGAGGTTATTTCAATGGTTAAAGGTCTGTAACGGAAGAAACCGATAAGCGAAAATCAAGCGAAAGCACATGTATGAATTTAGAGGGTTTATAAAAGAGTAGAGAGAAAAAAAAAAGAAAATATGCTTTTTCAAATATTTTACACAGTGTGAGTGATTCCAAAGTGTCAAAATGTGGTAAAATGAGAGATTCTAGTGGAAAATCACTCAAGAAGAAAACAGACAAACTGAGTTGATTCGGAACGTTTGGCATCGGCAAAATACTGTAAACATGGGTGGTGAATGAAAGCTGGCCGCAAGAGGAACAAGCAGATTTCTTTTCACAGGAGAGCAAGACGAGGAAGTTTGGGAAGATAGAAATGCTATGGCTACGCGAATTAGTGCCAGGAAAACATCTTAGGGGAATGTAGATATCAGTTCATATGTGTGCTTGTGTGGGCAGAGATTAGATATGTATCAGTACGCGCGTGTTTCATATAGTATTTATAGGTATGTATGTGTGGAGTAATCAGGGGGCAAGATTTAGAGGATATGAGGCGGTTTATATGTAAGTGTAATTGAGAAGGAAAGAGTGTGGAAGTGTGTATGTAACCAGAGTATATGTTATTGGGAGCATATTAGTGGATGAGAATTTTCAAGATGTATGGTAGACGTAAGAGTGGGGGCTTGTCCAGGTGCATGGAAGCAGTGTGAGAGACGGATAAGTGAGAGCTAAAGAGAAGGGTGGTTACAGTAAGAGGACACCTGAAGAATTGTGGGTTCAGTTTCACTGCTTGGCACCTTGGGCAAGTACCTTCTATGTGCTCATCTCATCTTTGTGCATGTACATATATATGCATGTTTTTAATATTTATGTGTGCGTGGTCATGATTAGTGGATAATACTGTCGTTGCAACGTAAATGTTAGAGGTATTTGGCGTTGTATTGAGTTTGAGGAAGGGTGCAAAGGCATATGTACATAGTTGTTTCTGTGTATGTGTATATGCGTACACCTAAGTATATGGTGATGAACGTAAAATGTTACAGGAGATGCATTGGACTGGAAGCTCAGTCGCTGTTTTGCGTTGGTTGGAACCCCGATCCTGGTTGTAGATTAGCCCGTGTTGAGGATTAACCAATTTTAAGGTGGAATGTCTGAACTATCAGTGGCCATTCGATTGAAGTTCACCAGGAGGTCGTACGTCTGATGGAAGCAATAAGATAGCTCGTATTTCGTGATGACAGATATTATAGATTGATGCAGAATGAGCGGTCTCTTGCGCAGAGCTGACAATTGCAGGCACCGGATGTGTAAAGTTTCCTTCCAGATGTCGCGAAATTTCCAGATGAAACGAAACAAAGAAGTAGTATTCTCTCTGTCCCTTCATCATTTCGTCCCTTTATCTCCTCATCCATTCATCTAAGCGAATGCTTACGCTGCATAAACCATACATTGAAGGGCGTCGTACTCCTGTAGCACCTTGTGATTCCATCGGAATATGTGAGGGTGATTCTGTAGACTCCAGCCCTTGAGAAAAAGGATAATTCTAGAAGGCAGATGGTAGGATTTAGGAAATTTCAGGTTGGGGTTGGAAGTTGTGCTAGTGCAAGAATTCGTCTGCTGTAGCGTGCAATGTGAGAAGCGATGATATGCATATTATTTTTGCGACTATTACTATTAGAAAGAAAGGAAAGTATGAGACTATTTGCTTCTTTAAATAAAAATACTTAAAAATTATTCCGGACACACAGTTCCAATATTAATTAAATCACTTCACGCTAAACTGCTTTCCCAAGAGATGTGTCAAAGGAATACATCTAGCACTTAATATCATTTTACGTAAATATTTGGTGAAATATGTTAAGATGTTTTCGAGAATGGGAATTTATTATCAGTTCGTTATCTCCGAGTGAACAATACAAAACAAATATATTGATATAACAGATGAAGTGTAAGGTCGAATTTCAGAATACATACATACATACGAACATATACATATGTATGTGTGAGACAGTGTGCGTAGTTTGTGTGTATTGATAATACTCTGCGACCAGAATATAGAAAAAAACTAAATATTAATTAGTCGTTTGTGAAACTTCCATCAACATCTTTAACCTTAAGGGAAAAGCTACCTACAGAAAAAAAAAAACAACAAACAATATTGAAGGCAAAATTAATAATGTAGCAAATAACTGATGATTCTTTCCCTACGTCACGAAAATAAAAATTCTTTCTTCTTTTCATAAAAATATTGAATACATTTTTCTGGCAAGATGCTCTCCCTTTATATGGCAAAATACGGTTTGAAGCATGAGTGAACTGTATTTCACTAACTATATTGAATTATAGTTATTAGAGTCATGAAAGAAATAATCAACCTGAAACGATTGCTTTCGTTACTGATTCTTTGAAGAACAATTAGATTACTGCATGTTTGTGACTGACATTCCGCAATTTCTTCATGTTGTTATAAAGGTGTAATTGTTAACGAACATTACGAGTGCGTGTCTGCACGTGCGCACACACACACACACACACACACACACACACACACACACACACTCGCATACACAAATATAGGCACACATATGTGTGTGTATATCTAGTACATATAAATCCACACTATGAGAGTGTATATTGACTAAATCATACATTTCCACAAGTCTCAACAGATTTTCACCAATCTCTTCACACACGTTACTTACGTCTCATAGATGGTCATGTACTATAACATTTTATCCAAAGCGCCTGTGTAAATTGACGGAAAACACGGTGGTTTACACAGGGTCATTCTCTAATTCGTTGTATGTACATAGCTTTTTTTTTTGTATGTAGGGTATTCCATACTTTTTAAATCTCTATAGTTGTATGTTGGCATTGGAAAATATCTTTAGTGGTTATCACATTTTTTATTTATTATTTATTTATGTTATAATTGTGCATCATTAACTTGGTTGGAGAACATTATAAAAGTGAAAGGATTTTGTCTATTTATTTATTTCGGCAGTCCACCTTTAATTATTCATTTACATATTGTAATTATGTATTATTACTTGGTTAGAGAATATTGTAAAAGAGAAATAATTTTTACTATTTATTTATTTCGACTAGGAACACTGTACGCGATGAATATCCAATTGCAAACAATATTAATCTCCATATTTAATCTCTATTAAACTTTGGCAAGCTTACCGTTACCTATTTTGAGTTACTTGAAAGGTGATATTTCCTTCCTTCTCTTCTATTTATAGATAACTTGGTTTACCTACGAATGCGTTGTTTCATTTTAAGGATGCGTATTTACCCCTCCGTTATGATATTTCTAACGCGACATCTTTTCACTGCCAACTGCTAAAGATTCAGAGCACTATTCGTGGATTGAAGTCAAACTATTCATGATTTAAGTTTTCATTACGCGAAGTCAGTTTCAAATGGCCATACACTGTAAGCACGTAGCAAATACATTTCTTTAACTTTACTTTTTCAAAAAGGTATTATACTGCTATTTTTGAGTGTACCAACCATACTTCTCTCCGAAAAAATAACTTTGTTCGCTATTGAATAAATAAACTCGCAAATGGCTGACTTTATTTAGGTGTGGTTTATGAACGATAAAGCCCCCTGATGTGTGCAATTATCATTATAATTATAATGCATATAATCGGTCTCAATTTGGTCATAGGCAGTATATACCCATCTTCTGACGCGGCTAAGCAGGAAGAACATTTCATAGAGGCTTTATCGCTCATAAACCAAACCTCAAAAAAAGATAAGTTTGTTGTTTTGGGATGGTTGTTGTCTGGAGCTGTTACGGTTCCTCTGTTGAATATAGTTATTGTTATGTGGTTTGTCGTTGCTGATTTTACTATTGTGCCTAATGTATATCTGTATGATTGCTGAGTTGCAGGGTCAGTTTCACGGACACTTCCTCTGAAAGGGATGTTTATATTATAGATTTAGTGGTGGCGTAAGTCATTCTTTTAATAATGCGTTGGGTCCCTAGAATACGTTTGGAAAGGACAGTCATGCAGCAGACATAATCTTTAGCATCGGGAATTACGATTTGGGGTTTCACGTGTAGTAACTATGATATTCACATATCACATACAGCTTTACAATAAATATTTACCGTGTAGCTATTGAGTGTGATTTAGTTATTAGTGGTGGCGCTGGGTGGTGTTGCTTGGACGAATTTTGTGTATTGCCCAAAGTAAATTGGTGACGTTGCATTAACTGCGCATGCATAATCTTGAGAATAGCGAATAATTTTAGGCCTCGTGTGTTCATAGATATGAGATTATTTAGAGTTTTTCAAGGACATATGAGGTATACATTCAGATTGAGATGGACAATGGGGGGGGGGGTGAGACAGGAGTGATTTTTCACTAATTGCAGTAGTAGTAGTAGTAGTAGTAGTAGTAGTAGTAGTAGTAGTAGCAGAAGCGGCAGCAGCAGCAGTAGCAGCAGCAGCAGTTATAGTAGTAGTAGTAGTAGTAGTAGTAGTAGTAGCTGTAGTAGTAGTAGCTGTAGTAGTAGTAGTGTCAGCAGCAGCAGCAGTAGTAGTAGTAGTAGTAGTAGTAGTAGTAGTAGTAGTAGTAGTAGTAGTAGTAGTAGTAGTAATAGTAGTAGTAGTAGTAGTGTGACAACTGTTATGATGAATCTCTTGTGTTTTTGCCTGGTCGTTAGAAATTCGAGTAGAGAAACTCTGGCTGACAGCGTTATGGAAGAGGGCATCTACTGAGCTAGTATTGAAGATGGACTGCGGCTGCTGATCTTGTTTCTGATGTTTATTTGTGGTATAGGGAAGTAGCTGTGGAACATAATGGTAATGATGATGGTTGGTCAGGGAATTCTGAATAAATGCGGAATGCAGATAGCTAGATACAGAAAGGTCATTGTGCTAATATTAAGACGTAGCTTGGCTGTTGGTCATGTTGTTGTTGTTGCTGCAGTTGCTGTTGTTGTTGAGCAGTAATTGGAGGACATACCATTCGTTTACTCTTTTACATTTTTACTTGTTTTCGTCATCTGACTGCAGCTCCGCCTTGAAGAATGTTAGCCAAAACTATCAATCACAGTACTTTTACCAAACCACTAAGTTACGAGACGTAAACACATTAATACAGGTTGTGAAGCACTGATAGGGGACAAACACAGGTACAAAACGCACACACACATAAACACACGCGCACGCACACACACACACATACATACGAAAAGATACGTTCAGTTTCCATCAACCAAATGAACTCGCAAGAATTTGGTGGTCCCGATGTGATAGTAGAAGACACTCGCTCAAGTTGTGAAGCAGTGGGACTGAATCTGGAACCATGTGGTTTGGAAACCAACTTATTACCACACATTTACATAGTAAAAATCTCCAAAAATGCCAGTGGATTAATTTAAACGAGATGTTAATACGTTTGAGTTTGTTCTGTATCTGCTACTCTGGTCGATTATTGAAAATTTGGATTGTTGTTTTGGCCAAATTAATCAAATATGAAGCATTTATATTGTCAATTTCAGCAAGACAAAGTCATGCATTTATAAGATTGTTGATATCATTCTCAGATCACGTTTCTTTATTATTATGATCTGCAAGGTTGCGAGCTGCGGAATCGTTAGTGCGCTGGACAAATGCTTTACGGCATTTCGTCTGTCTGTACGTTTTCAGTTCAAATGCCTCCAAAGTCGAGTTTGCGCTTCATCCATGAAAATAAGCACAAGTTGAGCACTGATGTCGATATACTCAAGTAGGCCTCTCCCTTAAATTCACAGGCTTTTGCCTGTAGTGGAAATAATTACTGTCATTATTATTAAACAATGATGGTAATAAAAATAATCCACTCTACTATAGAAATTCTGAGGGTAGGAAAAAGAAAAATTCGATTACGTTAGTCCTAGTGTTCAACTGGAGTATTATTTTATTGGTCTTGGAGGCATTTGAACTCTGAAGTCCAGTCAGAAGAAATGCCGAAAACTATTTTCTCCGGTGCAGTAACAACCTTAGTACATTTTCGTCCAGTATCATTATTTCGCGGTCGGACGAAATATTTGCGACATGTATTCTATTTAAAATGTTCTGATTTAAAACGTTGCTGAGGCTAAGTCTACACATTTGTCTCCCGGAAGAAATACATCAGAGACACCCTAAGGCGATGGAGTGTCAGAAATGTCTTATTGTAGAAGAGCACGCTTTACGGTATTTATCGTAGTCTGTTGTATACTGTGTTGATTTTTTTCCGAGTTCATCAAAGTTCAATGCAACCGGCAATTAGGTTACGCGTGTTTAATACTATCTGTGACAAACATTGGATCAGAGATATTGTTTAATTATCACTTCAAACTCTTTTTCTTTTGTTTCGGACGTTTTGCATAGTTTATTGAGCCTTGCGCTTTATCTGTGGCTAAAAGATATACAAAACACACACAACAAGCATTTCCTAAGATTCAAATTTTCTATTTGATAAAAATTCCTTCATTTATACGAAAATAATTTTATAAAACTTCTTTTTTTTTTCTTTTGTCTCTTATGACAGCAGTATCGTTATGGTCATTGACCTGATAACGAAGAGAGATATTAAATGCCGAAAAGTGATTATATACGTCTATGCTTAGTTAGCTTTCCCCTTCAAGTAGAAAATATTTCGACATTATTCGGATGTAATTATGCGAGAATTCCATTTTCAGACTTGCATGTAATATTAGATTTCTGAAAGATGCACACAACGTAGTATTACAATACAAAATAATGTTCATCTTTCAGAAATTTAATATTACCAAGAATTTTGAAATTGGAACTCTCGGGAAATTACTCTTAAAGAAAGATACATACACACAGATCATGCATGCATAGATATGGATGCACTTTCACTTTCTTTCATTACGTCTTTCTGCTAGCTGTTTTTGTCTCTCTTTCTCTACCTCACATTCTCTCACTACTTCTTTTTCTTTCCTCCTCTCCTTCCTCTCTCTCTTTCTCTCTCTGTATTTACAATACATACATACATACATACATACATACACATATGCATACATACATGCATACATAGATACATCTATACATATATGCATACATACATACGCACATATATACATACATAAATGAGGCTGATAACATCATAAAACTTGGAAAGTAGCTCCTTGAGCAGAATTCCTTATCTAATAAGCTTATTGACATGTCCAAGGAAGTCGCACAACTCTACCTTAATTTTTCATCAGATGAAAGGATGCGCGTATATCAGCAGAACAAGATGCATAGATATGTTAGTAGAAAGCTCCGAGATCATAGCAACATTGATCATTACAGTAGTCTATCGTAAACAACATCGGGGTTACTACCTCCCGTTTTGAAGGGTATGCGTTTGCAATACAGGAACAGGAAATATCAACGAAATACCTGATGCAGAATAGGAACAGAGATGAAAGAAAAGCAATAACATGTGACAACTGATGCAGATTTCATGGAGTTAACACCGAAGATATCATCCATATCATAAGCAGTTCTCCGAAAATATCGTCACGGTATTATCTACCAATGAAAATGATGTTGGAGCTAGGACACTGTATAACGATATACGTTTGAAGAATAAACCCAGTGACAAAGAAATAAGAATCAACAGTATGCCCGAAGACATAGCCACTCATAGTAAAAATATGCACTGGTAGAATGTCACACTAAAATACAACATACAAAATGTAAGCATAATGTACATATAATACACTTGGGATAATGGTTTTGGATAGAGTAAAACATCTGTACAGTTGTGGAAATCAGCTCCAATCTGATATTAAGATAAAGCTAAGGATCGTCGAAAAAGGAAATACCTACGCTGAACTATTTATAAATTTGCAGATTACAAGTTCAAGTTTATACCTGTAATATTAGGGCACTAGGATATGTAACACAACTTAAATATCAATCTTGAGAAATTAGACTTCAAAAAACCAGAAAGGAGAAAGCTGATTCGAAGATTACAGATCTAATCTATCACTAGATATGTAAAAATCTCTAAAACTTTCTAGGTGTTTATCATTTATGAGCATGTCAAAATATGCAAGTATATGCACAAGAAGATATGCATAAAACAAAACAAACAAAGATGCACACATACATACATTCACAGACACATATATACATAATACAAAAATACTCTGTTGGTGTTGCTGAAATTTCAATGAAAGAAATTCGGATCTGGGACAGGAAACAGCTGTTTCTGTTGGCAAGAAATCTGGAATTGAAACTGAAAAATAACATACATACATAATACATACATACATATATGCATCCATACATACATGCATACATGTGTACATACATACATACAGACATACTTGCATATATATATATATATATATATATATATATATATATATATATAGTGGAGTAAGCACATGAAATGTGCAACAAGGTGGGAAAAAAGTACTCAAATACCAGGGGTAGAGTGATATGATTTATTTAACATTATAGGCGTTAGGGAGATATGATTTCAGGAAAGAACACACGTTGTAGTCAAAAGAAAAATCTAGAAGTGTTTCTCTTTTCAAAAATTGGATGCATGTTTTAGTATAACTGAGAGGAGAGGAGGTAATGAAATATAATTAAATATAGATTAGAATAAGTTTAACGAACAAAGCGGTGTACATTAATTTGAACTGAAACATCTTATTAAACTTCTTTCTTTCATTATTTTCGTATCATATTCCCTTCTTAATTTATCATATTCTCATTTATGAAATCTAGACATGTTCATTCATGGATTAAATTTTCCTCAGAAGTAGGAAATGAGATATTCAGACTAATATATGTTTGATTTCATTTTGAGAGTTGTAGTTTTATCTATTTCTCTTTTTGAATGTGATATTAAAATATAAAAAAATAGTCTTTTCTACTCTAGGTACAAGGCCCGAAATGTGTTTTTTTTTTTTGGTGGGGGGCTGTTAATAGGTCAACCCCAGTATGCAATTGGTACTTCCTTTAGCGATCATATAAGGATGAATGGCAAAATCGACCTCGGGGTAATTTGAACTCAGAACGCTAAGAGAGACGAAATACCGCTAAGCATTTCGCCCGGCCCTGCTAATATTTCTGCCTGCTTGACGCCTTAAAATACAAAAATATTGAAACCTCTCGTTGATTATATAACACTTATTTATTAAGATTAATTTAAATTGAACATAATGTAATACACTATGTATCATGAAATTATATGAATAGCATATGAAATTCTCCCATATCCCTGAACTTACAGTCACTTACGCACTTACACAAATACATCCATTAATGCTATTTTTAGCAACTTCAAGCTGTTAATAGAATTCTTAATTTTTTTTTTTTACCTTATCACCTTTAACAATTCCTGCTGAGTCTACGAAAACCATGCTCTCTGCTCTTCTTTGACTTACTGCTGTAGAAAAAAAGAAAAGAGTAGTAAATATATAAACTATATTATGTTTAACCGATCTTATAACTTTAAAAAATTACTCTTAGATACTGCTAAATTCCATTCACTATCAATGTAGGGAACGAAACAGAGTGGTGTGTTGGAAGCTTCCACTGTCGCCAATCACTCATTATCTCCCTCTTCAGTAAGAGGGAGAAAATATGGAAGAAAAGATTCAGTACATCTACTGACATTTGCCACATTACAAGTGAATAGCTTTGCTACACTGGCCTAATTCAATTTTACAAATCCAGGCCAATTGCCACCAAAGGCATTTGGGATGTTGCTGGTTGTTATGATCGGCAAATATCACTGCAGCTCATTGAGTTGCGGTAGATGTTTGTCATTCTTTACTACATCGATTCAATTTATTTAACAAATTTGCTTTAAGCTGTATTTATTTCCATATCACATTCAGCACACACAGACCCACATTTTAACTATTTGTCATTGTAGCATTCCTAATGCATCGTTGTTATTACAATAAAGCTAATTACCGTTAATGTTAGTAATGATTACGTGATTCGTTCATGTCATGGCGAGTATCGAGGCTTGTTGTAGTTTACGCTCTCTATTATGGCTATGACGGTGGAGGCGCAATGGTCCAGTGGTTAGGGCAGCGGACGCGCGGTCATAGGATCGCGGTTTCGATTCCCAGACCGTGCGTTGCGAGTGTTTATCTGGCAAAAACACCTACAGCTCCACAAGGCTCCGGCAGGTGATGGTGGCGACCCTGCTGTACTCTTTCACCACAACTTTCTCTCACTCTTCTTGTTTCAGTTGTACCTGTAATTCAAAGGGTCAGCCTTGTCACACTGTGTCACGCTGAATATCCCCGAGAACTACGTTAAGGGTACACGTGTCTGTGGAGTGCTCAGCCACTTGCACAATAATTTAACGAGCAGGCTTTTCCAATGATCAGATCAACTGGAACCCTCGACGTCGTAAGCGACGGAGTGCCAACAACAACATATTGCTATGACGACCGTGCAATGGTAACATTGGATAAAAAAATGTATAGTATAAGGAAGTCTTCCGTGCATTATTTCAAAAGTTTATAATCAAAATTTTTATACAAATCTTGCCTGGGACAAACAACAACAGTAACAATTCCAGAATAAATAATGCTAGTTTAGCAATAATTGTCAACTAGTTATTTAGCAGTAGTATGAGCTAAATATTATCCACTGCGCTCCACTACATACACTATTAACCTACCGCATGTAGAAGTGGCCAGCATTTTCTGCCAGATATAGTGTTGATCCACAGACAAGGGTGAATTATAGGAGACATTACATTTTCGGTTTGTGAGAATTTGAATATTATGTTGCTACCAGAAATCAAAATATTGTAGATGTCTGTCGCTCTTTGGTGCATACATTCAATATAATTTAAAATATTGCATCGAAGGCATTAAAACTTAATCCAACTATGCAGAAGACACACAGAATTGATAGTAAATAGTTATTTGTTACTAACTTACTAATGACTAAACATCTCATTGGTTATGATAGATTTTCATTTGATATCGAACTTATTGTCTCTTTCAAGTGAAATGGACATGAGCAGTGATTTTTTAAATATTCTATAAACTCTCCCAAATGAATTTTCTGCACCTGCAAAACGGATTGTCGCACGCGCATCCACTTCACATTCCCTTTTTAAAATTGATATTGACCAAATTGGTTTTATATATTTTGCCAGCTTGCACTTTCTCGACATTGAACTGCAAAGAGAGCGTCATTGAAGATGACTCAGATTAAATTAGGTTGTGAATAGATTTATATTTATTGTTATTGCTTCTCAATATTATCGTCCTTAAAATTAGCATTAGTTTGTTATGCTAGCTGATATGAAATGATAATCTCCTATGATATATGAATAACACTGGGGAACATTTTCGAAAACAATAAAAAAAAAAAACATTTTAGTTATCTTTCTTTTACGATTAGTCCTACCTAATTCGATGGTACCAAGTTCAGATATACTCTTGGAAATTTTCTATCACGTCACATTTTTCTTTTGAATAAGAATACATTTTTTACACGTCAATTTCGCCATTAAGTGCAATACTAAAATAAGGATCTAACACAATTCATGTAGTGTTTTTTTTTTTTACAAAATGTTTAATTATACATCTTAGGATAGATATGTCTCTCAAAACGGAGTGTCAGTTACTCAAGGAAGGAAATTCTTTTTTTTCTGCATTGCGTGAATAACAGCATTGCGACAGTATCTTTGCAGACATCAGCTGTAACCAGCCATCATATTTGTGATCCACCTGTATTGATACCTAGTCTCCATGGGTTTGATATCTTGGTGACTCATTCTCCTTTCTCATCACCCATAGTATCATGACTTTCAGGAAAGTACTCCAGATGACTGTGGAGGAAATGTACTAAATTCATGTAGCTCCGTACTCAAATTGTGGTTAACTATCTGCACAAGTTGTTGATAATTTGATGATTTACTGTTACCCAAAATATCAGTCTCAGCTGCAGCAAACATACTCCACGCTTTATTTTAACGCAAGATATGTTCTCGTAATACTGATTACCCTGCAAGAGCTGCGTAATTTGTGGCGCGTGAAACACATCAATCTTCATTTTCTCACTAGACAAGTCTATAAAATGTTTGCTCAGATATTTAAATCAGTCCCTTTCTTAGTATTTCAACTCATGTTTTGCACGCTATATGAGATGTGCAGGCTTTGTCTCACTCACACAAATTCATGCCAATATAATGTAAGGTCTCTTCACAAAAATCTGTGATGTTGTTACGCTGTTTAGGTAAGATGTAATACCCACAAATATAGCATAAGACACCCGGACTGTTTTTGCATTATCTTCTCTCACAACCGGTTATAATTCTGAAAAAAAAAAGAAACGTTGTTGTCACGTGGGGAAACTATTATGAGAATTGCCGACAGTTGTAAAGTAAGCAAATGCAGATATGTGATGGCAAAGTTCATATATAAAGTGAATACATAACACGTAACAACAGTATTCTGACCATGCCTGGCAAAAAGTGATCTTGACTCATGTGACCTCATAATTAAAAAAATAAGTGTTCATTCAAAATACCAATTTTCATAACAAATATGTAATTTTCTTTAAAGGAGGCCTCACCTGGTTAGCAAAGGTATTTACACTAAATCGAATACTGTAGGAATATCTAGACAAAAAACAGAAAATCTTACAAATATGAAACATGTATGATATCATGAACAATAGAGAAATGTGTTATTTGTTAACATCTCATTGTATAAAGAGCATTCGCAGCGCCATCACCATGACATTTTAAAATGGTTAGTTTAAAAATAGTAGCAGCTGCTCAAGTTTGATACATTTTATTTATTGCAGATACTTAAATCATAATTTTATTTTCCCTTTTGTAGTTGTATTTACTTTAAATGATATTGATAAAACATTATTATCAAAGTTACTTCAACATCCATACATGGGTTTGTATTTCATGAAGCCAAATCTATTCTTAGAAATGGTGGCAATACCGGGAATGTTCAAAGAGAGACATTTGAGTTTGTGAGAAATCTTAAGGTGACAGTGCAAAATGGCTTTAATTTTCAAATTATCACTCCTCAAATTACAAGTAAACATATCTTCAACACGAGACAACAAAAATCATACTGCCCAGTGTAATAACAACGTGCTAAACAACACGATTGTGGCTTGCACTGAGAACGATGATGCATCGGAATGTTTGAACTAGAGTATTCAATTACTTTTGAAGTATATTGACGGAAGCACTCGTTATATAGTAAATTATTAAAAATTCAGTGGAATTTCAGATAAAGGAATGTTTGTAGAAAACTAAACCATCGCTAGAGGGCAAGCATTTCAATAATTTAATTCTAAAAGATTTGTTTATTTTATTCGTGTTTTCAATGTGATTTAAGGATCCAACCCTCTTATCACCTTTTCTTATTTGTTCATTGAAAAACATTAGTAATTAAACCAGTATCAAAATAAAAGTCAGATATTGTAATCAAACAATTATCGGCAAGCTAACCTGGAAAGAGCTCAAATAATACACAATAACATTATACTTAACACATTCTAAAACTAAGCTGTAAACACATTTTTAAGTATAAACACACTACCAAATAAAAATAATAAAAGGAAATTATTTATATTTTACATTTTTTTGTTCTATAATGAAAATAAGCTTACAAATCCTCATTCAAAACGGAGAAAAGGGGAATTTTTTGAGATGCGTTTCTTCTATCATTTCAATTTTGCATCTCTGAATGCTCTGTAAATATTTATAACAACATGGTGTTAAATATCTTTCTGCCTGAATCCATAAGCACAAAGGAATAATGAAGCAATAAGATAAAAATTGTAGACACCAATTTGATACGAGATATGGATTGGAAAATTATGTTTTTTTAGATAAGTCATGGTGTTAATGTAAACATTTTCTACCTTAAAGAGGAGCGACACTTGACATCATGACTGGAAACGCTGTGGAAAGAGAACAAACTGTGACTATGAATATCCATCACTGTCATAAGAAAAATAAAAACGCTGCCTTCTCAATCTCTCACTAATTGATTGACTGTTATATTCTTTAGTCAATCGTAAATTATGCTTATCAAACAGCCATTTCCAAAAATATAGAACCTATTCCAAAAAGATAAGTGAATATTTAATACATATGTATTCTGTGAAGAATACAAGGAAATAACAAGACCTGTAAATTTAGAAGAGTATTGAAGATATATGTCTTTGCTAATTGAATATCAGCAGATATAACATAAACTTATACGCATCTAAGGTATGGTTCTAGGTGCTGACTAACGCTGTTATACGTGTAGCGTTTAAGTAGGTTATATGCTGAGATAAAAACACGTGAGTAAATGCAGTTCTTTAAGTAAAACGAACAGCAAAAGTTTTATTGAAATCATTATAACTTGTGCGACTAATATTGCTTCCATTATTCTTAAAACTACTCCATGTGCTATTGAGTAATATGCACTATGTCACATTGCTGACACGCATTTCGTTCGGTGCCTTTTGATACAATATTACCGTAGTATAGATATAAATGTCAATTCTTCTCCTTTTCTTTTATCTACAATCCATACGTATCTTTTGGACAGTATTCAAAGCCACTGTATGGTATTGTTAATTTCTTTAGTGACTCCTTGTCATTACTCCGGTAAGCACGAGGAGTTTAGTGTTTCTCAGGAGATATAATGGAACCGAAAACTCACCTACACTTTCTATTCTAGTTTGTGATATAAAATATTATATGTCAGCCGTTGACTAAAATTTTCTCATCATGCCTCAAGTATACTTTGGTTCGTAGCGTTTCACTTAATGTACAGTTAATTTTCTTTTAGAGGAAGACATCACTGTGTTATGTATTCAAGAAACACTTCAATTATTCCACGTCAACGAATGTACAGTGTAAACCCGCTGTACCTACAAGTTTGGTAACGAATCTAGCGGCGTATTACCTCTCACTGGTTTTACAATTTTAGTATTATTCACTTGTGACCAGCTGAAAAGTAAAATAATATTAACAGAATAAAATCAGGGTACTGCTATACTTTTCACCAGTTTGAAATGGTCGTTACTAGAGAGAAATTGATTTAACATTTTAACTGGTGTCTCGGGATTTTTTAATATATATATATATATATATATGTCTTATTCCACAGTTACTGAGCTCCTTTACAATAACTGAAATTTCTATACTATAATAAATTTTGTCTGCTGTAATCTTCCGAGTAAGAAAATTCATTCTTGTATTTCACTTCACTTGTAAGATGATTCTTTTCTGAAGAGCTCTAATGAGGAGAAATATAACCAATGCAAAAACGACAACTTTCGGCTGTTGCTTAAATGCGAGTTTTCTTTCCCGATGATGGTGTTGTACAACTTCTATCTATACATTTATTACACAAATATGTAATTATAACAAAAGCCGTAGAAATCCAGACGAAGTTTCAGCATGAACAATGATCTTAGCTTGTATTCCGTATAAACATTGTGCAGAAGATGTCAATATGTGTGTAAGAGCATAAACTAAAGTTTATAAATTCCATAAGTAAATGTTGGACAACAACCAATGATAATTCACATCCGAACAACAGCCGATTAGCAGCAATTATTATATTGTAACATAGAATCAGTAAATATACCAGAAAAGCATAATTATCATATAGATAATTACGAGAAAAGCGCCGATGATTAATTCTAGAATTCTATAAATATATTTTGATTCACCTAATATGTAATACATTAAAACAAACCTAGCGTAAATCAGGTTCATTATATGATTTCCTGGAGGAAATGCGCTCGAGTGTCTAAAGAGGTGAGGACAACAGATATATGGAAACGAAACAAATGAATTTTATAATATAGTATCCTCTCCAGAACTTAGTAGCTGAAACACACTGTGACCAATATCGTTATATGTGGCATGCATAATGATATTTGAGATATTCTCGACTGACACCCTCTCTCCTACACACATACATACACACTTATATATTTAAATATAAAACTACCTAATTGGCTAGCTATATAACAAGGTAGGTCGTGTGAAATTCTTGTGAGAGCTGAAAGCCTACAGAGTGGAATTCCCCCATGTGAGCGTTTCAGTCTTAACTACTTATACGCTGAGGTGGACGGGCCGCATTAACTTTCTAATTTCTGGATGCGTTTCTTATACCTTCTGTGATGTTCTTTGCTTAGCAACACATATGGGTGGTTAAGGTATCCAAAATTCAAGGTACCCGTGGTTTTTTAGAAAATGCCATTTGTCACTTGGGTAAATTATGCCTTTCAAATTGACATCTATTCTCCCTTAGCTAAATATTTTTCATTGCTTTCGACCGTTTGCCATGAAATCTATATAAAACCCATGCAACATGTGTTATATTTCATCTAATATATTTTATGAGTGTACTCGTATAAGCATGGCTGCAATTATACTTTTATAGATGAATCCATATATATATACGTGGATACATAAGTATATAAATTTGAAATAGCAAAAGAAAAGGAATAGAACTCGTTATGCGAGTGTGTACAATTAGTAAATATCAAACACTAAAATGTGCATATGTTTTGATATAGGCACAAGCATGCGCACACGCGCTCACACACGCACAAACACACACACGTAAAAATGTATACATACATAAATATATACATTCGCCAAGTTGGACCACTGAAATCAACATGTTAATTTTTCATTCTCTAGTTAGTTCTTCTTATTCCTTTCTATCGAAAAGCGTACACTCGTAACGTGAAAAAATCTTCCATTTTTCCCGAACATCACACTAATACACTAGCTTGTTGTTCCTACACCTGTCTTCATCTTTTTTTTTTCATTACTTTGAACTATATATATTTATATATGTATTAAAGAAGTTGTAGATGCACTTGGATTCGTGTAGATTTTCAAAGAGTTAACCGGTTTTTCAGATTTATCGAATTTTGAAAAGTTGAGATAGAAAGACGTAGAGCTTGCCTTCAACTATGGAATGCATGAAACCAGTGAAGTCTGTAAGCATATAAAAATGAATAATCTAAACAAATAGAAGAACATTTTCAAATTCTCACATATATATTTATATACATATTGTTGCTATTTTACAAAAGTGTAGTAAGTCCCAAATATAGCTTTTTTTAAGAAAACGAAAAGACAGTTTCACCATTCTATAGCAAAACAGTTGCACTACGCTTTGACAATTTTTGATATCTTTGCATCTGAAGGAGCTCGAAATACGATAGTTTGACAAAAAGAACCGGCAATTGGCAACCCCACAAAAAATATTGAAAGACACGCACTTCACCAGATTTATACATACGACAGTTTCACATAATAGCAATGATATATATATATATATATATATATATATATATATATATATATATATATATATATATATATATATGCATGTATGTATATATGTACCATCAGACAGACACACTCACTCACACACACATATATATACAAATATAGATATATATTTGTATGTTTAGATATTGTGTGTATACTTATAATTGCTCACGTAATTACAAAAAGAAAACACAAAAACAATGAGATATCTATCCATATGTGTCTTGCTTCTTTCTGCCTATCACCGTCCCTATATAAGAATATATATATATGCGTGTGAGTGAGGATGCACGTGTGTGTTATGACTCCGGATTTTTGTGTGCATGCATGTGTGATATGTGTCTGTCTCTGTGGGTCTGTCTCTGTGGGTCTGTCTCTGTGGGTCTGTCTCTGTGGGTCTGCCTGTGTCAATATGTGCGAGTTTGAGTGTGATATTTTGCGTATTTGTGTCCACGAGGGCGTGTGTGTGTCTGTGTGAATTCAGTTTCGTTGATTAGCTTTGATAAGAATTGTTCTAATCACTTGGTTATCGAAAGAAATATATTGTTTTTCTCACAATTCACCGCCTCTCTAAGCTCTTCTTTTGTAAGTGCATAAATCTATCTTGGCTCTGCTTGTATCGAGATACTAATTACTTGATATCACTATCGTTTTGTCTAATTAACTATAATTCACGTCCTTAGTCTCACGGTATTTAAAGACCTCTAGAACAAAATTGATACGATATATATGCCAAATGATATTAGTTTTCGTATTTATCAATTTGTTCAGAAATTATCTAAGTATAAATAATAAATAATAAATGTAGAATATATTCTCAACAAAGACGAATACTGTATGACACATTTCTTTATTTAAAGTTCTATAAATTTCAACCGAATTCTGTTTAATAACAATCGGGCATTTCACATATACACACCTAACGACAATAGAGAAGATCTTCGTGTGAATAAGACTATTTTATAGAATTAACATAGACATAGTAGTTTCAGTTTTTGCACAAAGCCAGCAACTGCAGAAGAGGAGGTAAGTCGATTACATCGACCCTAGTGCCCAACTTGCACCTTGAACCCGAAATATTAAAATGCAACGTCTACCTCCTCGGGATTTGAACGGAACGCTGCTAACCATTTTTCCCGCCGTACAAACGATTTTGTCATTCCCCCGCCTTAATTAACATGGTTTGTGTGTTTTATGAAAATTGAAGATTGTTTCCTTTTATATTATCATTATTTCAATGTTGAGACTTGTTTCAACAAGCCGTTGGGGAATATTCACGCAAACATTGCTGGCACGGAATATATTTTCCTTTTCCAATTTTCAGATAACTGCAGTTCGTGTGACTGATTTTCCATTTACAGACTTCGATTAACGCATCCCTACCAACACACTGTAAACGTATATATATATATATATATATATATATATATATATATATATATATATATATATATATATATATATATATATATATATATATAAACTTTGATCTTAGTCAAGACGCCGAGATATTGAAATATATGGCCTTGGAGCCAGTTGGATTACTAACATTCGCAGTTTTCTTAAAATGCTTTATAGATTTACAATCTTTGTCACTAACTCTCCAAGCACACAAATGTTATTCGCAATACAGTTCCTTTCATTATGTCCATGTTTATCAGACTTCTCACATCACAGATACATGCACGTGCACCAACCTATGTAATTAAATATTACATGTGTTTCTGTCTGCGTTTGCCTTGTGTGTTTCAAATTAGGGTACAGGGAAAATATCTACAAGTTCTATTTTTTTTTTCTGTTTCTTCTTTTCTTTTTCTTTTCTGTCGGTGGTGGTTGGTCATTACGCTGTATATAACAACAAACTTTTCAGCGTGTAAGCTGCTACAATGTAAAATGTTGTCGCCGAACCTGAACTTTAATCATCCACAGTACAAAAAACAACATTTAAAAGTCGGATGTTTGTGTGAGAGATCCTTTTGTCTTCATCGCTTCATCTTACGTCGGCAATTACAACATAAATCATTTCCCTATGAATGTGTTTGAAGAAAGATTATATTGTCAGTTTTCTGCATTATATTTTGAAATATATTTTAAAATATAAATGGTATACATAAGAGATGTCGAGACAATTTTCCTTTGTAGATTGAAAACCTTTTTAGCTTTGTTTCAAATGAATCGAATCTAGAAAATATTGGATTACGTTTTCTTACCAATTTCAATACCATATAACAAATAAACTTTAACTGGAAATTTGAGTTGTATTCAAAGGGTAATACCTTTGTGAGTGAAGAATGCTAAGTGATTGGAATCTACCGAATGTAACCACACACGTTTGACATTATTGTTATCATAACGTTTTTTTTTTCTTTTTTCTTTTAAAGTGCGTAGTGATCAGTGTTTGCAAAGTGAAAGATTTGCTTCCTTTTGTCGGTAAATGGGTGGACATTGTTTTGGGGGTAAATTGAACATATTTCACCAAGTGTAAGTGTTCATTAAAAGAAATTTTGACGGTATTAACTGGGAATCGAAACTGTATTTCCTTCTTTCCTTGGAAACAAACCAGAAAATAATGTTAAGTGGAAAAGTTGAAGAGAACATCATAAATCAGTATAGTTGTTTATTGTTCACAATAGATGTCTAAGAGTTTAATTAAGAACTGTCAAATATATCATAAGAGTAATTGGCATTTAGGAGAAATGTGAGTAGAGATTTAGCATCGTGTACTTGAATGCGGGTTAAAAATGGGGTTAAAAATGAATTAAATAACAAACACTGTCATAAATACTGATTTCCCGTATCCTTTGCACTGTTAGAGACATTTATGGCCTTTATCTTTGGACACAGTAGTGAAAGATATTCAGCAAACAAATGCTCAATGCTGAAAAGAAAACACGGAAAGTTTCGATTTTCCTTGAATAAAAGTTTAGGATACAAGCCAGACTACACACATGTTAAAAATAAAATAAAGCTATAACATGAACATAACACAGTTCTTTTTAAGAAGGCATACAATAGCGTGCTTGATCTGTTAGTCTAACGTAGTCAACATAGCATATGTTCAGATGTTTAAGCTACAGGTTACACAGGAATTCAATCCAGGTCGAACTAATACGCACACACAATCTCCAATTTATTTGAAACTACGTCTACAAAGCGTCAAATGAACACCATAAAAACTAATCAAAGAGTTAGTAATCTAAGTACATTATGAATATACGCACACAGGCACAGGATCTTGTACGAAATTCTGAGTTATTACAAAGATATATTGCAAAGTTACCTGCGTAAATAAATTTTAAAAATATTCAAATGTAGAGTAGACAGATGATATAGACCTAATTAGGATAGCAAGAGACAGATTTGAAGACGCTAATTTCGGAAAGTATATTTACAGAATAATGTGATTATGAATGGATTGCATGTTTGTGCATCAACCACAGCATTGTGGTTGCAGTCTTGAAAATAAATAGGTGGTAATAGCTTTCATATAGTAACTTTGATAGGTGTGATATACATAGATACAAATATTCACAGACATATGCGCGAAGATGAACATTGACACTCTCAATAAAAGGTACTCTCCTAAACACGCTCATATATTTGCGAAGACGTACACTCAAGAAAATATACGTATATATAAATATAGAAATATACGTATGCAATACATTGTTATGTGAATGTTTACGGGAGTAATTTTGTTTGTGTACGTACGTACGTATCCATGTCTGTGCTCGTGGGTGTGTGTGTATGTATGTTTGTGTGATTCAGTGCGTATGTGCGTACGTGTATGTATGTGTGTGTGCGTTTGTGTACGTGTGTTCGATTTGAGATTAGGGGAGAGTAACATACACTTAATTTACACTAATTTATCTGTAAAACCACATTGGTAACTTGTTGTAATGAGGTGCAGCACTGGTGTTGTGTCTCTGCTCTCTATTCTTTTTCATCTCCGCTTCTCTGTTAATCTGCCGATAGTTTGGAAAATTTAAGAATACTTATTTTGTGGTATAGTTTTGGTGGTTATACGTAGAGTTTACTTGTGGCACATGTGTACAAGTGGCACATGTCTGTATCAACATCAACAATTACATCTAGGAAGTCGAGATTCAATTAGTTGCTATAAACTGTTACAAAGTTCTTAGAAAGCCTTCTTAATATTATTCCTGAACATTTGAATACATTCATTTATAATGCACATCTTCGTTTCTTAGCTTGTATATATATATATATATATATATATATATATATATATATATATATATATATATATATATATATATATATATATATATATATATATATATATATATATATATATATATATATATATATATATATATATATATATATATATATATATATATATATATATTCGTTCTGTTCTTTTGTCTTTTATCGTTTTACTTCTTTCAGTTATTTGACTGCAACCGTGCTGAGGCACCGCGTTTTTCATCGAACAAATCGCCCCCAGGACTTACTCTATCGGTCCTTTCGCCGAAGCGCAAACTTACGGGGACCTAAACACACCAGCATCAGTTGTTAAGCGATGGTGGTGGGACAAACAGACCCAAACAAACACATAGACACACGCACATATATGTATACGACGGGCTTCTTTCAGTTTCCATCTACCAAATCCACACGAGTCTATAGTAGAAGTCCCTTTCCGAAGGTGCCACGCAGTGGAACTGAACCCGGAACCATCTGGATGGTAAGCAAGCTAGTTAACACACTGTCACTCCTGAGAGAGAAAGAGCATGAGAGAAAGAGGGGGAGAGAGAGATACAAGCAGACAGAAACAGTGATACAAACATGTATGCATTTTTTTGTCGTCTTTGTCATCGTGGTCACACTGACTTTCTCTTTCTCTCCCTCACTCGCGCTCTCTGTCATGCCCAGTCTCCTTGTCGTTCCCGTTTAACGTCTCTCGTCTCTCAAATAATTAACCTATTTAAATAAGTAAACCATGAGCGATGAAAGGGTAAATAGCTCTTTGTTTTTCGAAATTAGCTTTGAAACTCTTTTGGAAACATTTCAATAGTTCCCACTAAAAGATACTTCCTAACACAACACAGCTTTGCAAGGTAGAAGTCATTGTAGCAGACTTCTCTTACAGTATTTGTGTAAATGCATGGTGTTTTACATTTACACGTTAATACTTATACACATACTAGGCGCTTAGATGAAAGCATGAAAATGCACTAGGCAAAGATGTGTGTACTATACATAAAAGAAGATACATGTTTCGTTGATTTAACCTAGAGTTGCTTTGAGGAAAGGTATATATGTTGCGATCGAATGTAAATGAGACGAAGTTATAATTTCAAGCAATCAACGAATATTGCAATACCATTTATGAAATAATATATTTTCAGAAGACAAACAGACACCTATTTCAACATAGCCATTTTTTACGTTGTTGCATATATGCGGAAAAAAAATTGAAAATATCTAAATCGTATGCTTTTCCCTAATTAGTACAAAATGAACAAAGAGAAAAAGCTAGTAGACACTGCATCACGTATGTACAACATAGGCAATGACAATTTTATAAAATAATCAACGGTATAAAGAGAAAGTAAATGAACAATGAGCGACGAGTGCGATCGAAAGGTCGGAGAAGATAATATCTAGTAATCAGCAATTCTCCAGAATTAATATGCCATTAAGTAAAATGGAGTTAGTTTTACTTTTTTTCTGGAGACAAGAAGACAGCTGTTGGCGTGTGTATTAGTCTCAAGACGTCAAAAGTACGG
>NC_142928.1:46405837-46413337 GCF_046866305.1 Octopus bimaculoides
GTGCGTTGCTACCTGTTATGGTCACATTCCTGCATAATCATATGAGGTGGTTATACATGTGCAAATCCTTATTATCTTATTTTCTTATTATTATCATTCTTCTCTCCTTCCTCTTCTTCTTCGCTCCCTTCTTTTTTCAGTTTTAACAATTTGCTGCATTCTTCTTCTTCTTCTTCTTCTTCTTCTTCTTCTTCTTCTTCTTCTTCTTCTTCTTCTTCTTCTTCTTTTTTTTTTACTCAGGCTCACTATACTTGTCTTTAATTGTTGTCTGCTGCATTGTGTTCTACATTCTTCTCGGCTTGAATAAGAATGCCCTAGGAATTCTTACATTTTTCCGACTCTAGCAAACTTTCGACAAGATGTTCAAATTAACTCAGGTCCGGTCTTATTCCTGGCAGGATTTATGTGGGTAGCACTTTACTACTAGTGACCTTATTTATCCACAAGCTTTCAGTAATCTATCAAGTGCTTAGAGCACTACTGATAATATTTCCTGTCCCTAAGAGGTAACCTTCCTCTAGATGCTTTACAGGACATTCTATTCCAATCTACTTCAACCATTTTGCTATATGCTTACTTAATCCCCAATACAATAATTATTAAGAAGACATTTACACTTTTAATATTTCAAATTCTGGCTTGTTTACATTTTAATGGAATGTTTGTATTTTTATGTTTCGTGTTTTTTGTACACGATCCTCGAATCAAATGGACATAATGGATCAATTTATAAGCAAATTCACTTTCCTTGTCTATTGTTGTTGTCTGCTGTATTATTTTCTACTTTCTTCTCCGTTTCAGTAGAAAAGTCCCACAAATTCTTACATTTTTCCGACTCCAGCACACTTTCGACCAGATGTTCAAACAATGTGTCTCTAAATTAATATACCCCATTTCTGGCTCAGTTTCCAGTGTAAAACATGTACAACTTGATCATGCCCCCATTTCTTATATTCCTCCTGTGCCAACTTCGGAAATTTTCCAATAATATGTGCTAGAGTCCTGTTTCAAATTACGAAGGTTCTACATTTTTCTTACACATCATCCACATATAGGCAGATATACATATATGACGGGCTTCTTTCAGTTTCCGTCTACCAAATCCTCTCAAAAGGCTTTGGTCGGCTAGAAGCTATAGTAGAAGACACTTGCCCAAGTTGTCACGCCATGGTACTAAACCCGCAACCATGTGATTCGTAAGCAAGCTACTTACGGTTCCGGGTTTAGTCCAACAGCGTGAGAACTTGGGAATGTGTCTTCTACTATACCCTCAGGCCAACCAAAGCCTTCTATGTGGATTTGGTAGACGGAAACTGAAAGAAGCCGTCTTGCATGTATAAGTGCGTGTGTATATGCTTTTTTGTGTGTGTCCCAAAATCGCTTGACAACCTAAGCTGTTGTGTTTACGTACCCGTAACTTAGCGGTTCGGCAAAAGCGACCGGTACAATAAGTACTATGCTTACAAAGAATAATCCTGGTGACAATTTTCTCGACTATAGGCGATGCTTCAGTAGGGCCACAGTCAAAATGACTGAAACAAGTAAATGGAAAAGGGAGAGCGTAAAAGGATATATTATCATCATGTTATTTTTTCAACTTTCTTCAAATTGTCTTCCATTTCTCGAGGAGTGTTTTCCCTACACAGGTAAAATTTGTAATTAGAAAAAAAAATAAATAAAAATATAAATTCATGAATGGATGTTGTTTTCACAGCGTTAATGCTCTTCTCAGTACATGAGTCATTCTAGTTAACACGATTTTTTGCATTTCCTGTAGGGATGGTAGGCCTGGTATCATTTTCAAATAGGTTTCGTACCATTTTTCATCATTCCTAGATATCCTACAATCACTGGTACGGTAGTCGCTTTGAGATGCCGTAGTTTTTTTCAGTTTCTATTAGCAAGTCTTTTTACTGATCTTGTCAAATTTTTTCGCCGCTATATTGTGATCGTAAGGAATACTAATGTCAATTAATAAACACTCATCTTTTTTGTTTGATCTTCTATAATAATATCCGATTTATTAGCTTTTATAGTTTTGTCGGTATGTACGGATAAGTCCCAGAGAATCAACACATTTTCTCCCTCAGTCACAGTTTCAGGATGGTGTTTATACAATTTCTCAGCGGTTTTGATTTTATAATGACGATATATTGCACGTATAAATACTGGCCGACTCTGTCATGTCTTGCTTTATATTCTACAGGTGCTAATAATCTACACCCTGAGATTAGGTGGTCTGTAGTTTCAATCACATCGGCATTTTGAGTCAGCTCCATTCTTTTATCACATTGGCTTGGTAGTTCCGGGTTAATAAGCTTTGGTCTCGAGCAGCTAATATGAAACCTTCGCTCTCTGCTTTTAGCCCTCCGCTTTGTAACCATTGATGAATCAGCTTGTTTGCTACAAGCCACATACTTGCCATGCAGAGGTTTCTGTTCCCATCTGCTAGCTAATTTTTCATGTGCTTTTCTCTTTGTAATTAATTTTATTTTCTTTGCAGCAGTAGTTGACGCATTTCCTTCAACACGATCATTCAGGTAGGCATGTAAGAGATCCGTAGCGAATTGAGTGTTCTCTTTCAGAATAGAGTGAAGTTTTTTTTCGGTCTTACATGTTTTTCTAACACGTTGAAGCATCCAATCGTTGGTTGTTTCAAGGTATTTGGCCATTCCAATTGTGATAGCTTTGTACGTAAGTTCAAGCTGGATCAAGCCTCGACTTCCCTGAGCTCTGGGAAGTTTAAGGCGGTTTACGTCTTCCTTTGGATGGTGCATATTATTACAAGTCAGTAGCTTACGGAATTTTCTTTCAGTTTTCATTATTTCAAGCTCTTCAACATCTTTGCCATATAGTTTTAAATCAGCCATATAAAATAGATGTCGTTTTTCCTGTTGTCAATTTTTTAGCTATACACTGTTTTATTCAGTTCACTTGAGAGTGGTTTTAGTACTATGCAGAAAATTAGTGGTGAAAATGAGTCACCTTGGAAAATGCCACAGTTTATGCTAAAAGTGTTTGAGCGCAATACTACATTAGTGTGATATAATTGCAGTTTCGTGTTCCATTGTGACATATACTTTAAAGAATCTCAAATCACTGGAGAGAAATTCTGAAAATGTCCAGCGATATCAGAATCCACGAATGTTGTATGCTGTCAAAGGCTTTTTCTTATAATCAATCCATGAGGAGCTGAGATTTCTGAGCTTGTTATGGCAGTTCTCAAGGATCAATCGAATAATTAGGAACTGATCTTTTCATCCGTATGAGCTTCATCTGTATCCTTTTTGTACAGAGCGAAAGAGGTTATTCTCTTCCATATACGTATATGTTTTCTCCATATATATGTTTTATTATTATTATTACCATTATCATTATCATTATTATTATTATTATAATCATTAAGTGAGAGAGCAGTGCATGCCATCAAAATGAAACTGGGGTAAAATATACGAATCCCAATATACCCATGTTTGAATACCCGTCTGATAAGGGTACACCAGGCACATGATTCACAACCATATGTGTGCGACACGGTGATCTCATATCAAGATAAACAGCGCATGACCTCACAGGTGGGGCCCAGTTAGAATGTTCTTCACATCGAGTAGCCCATCCCGCTCAAAAGGTCCCTGAATAAGGTTTGTTTAAGGATGTTGAGCAAAACACCCATGTTTCCAAAGGTAAATTATTCAAACCCCAAATAATTCCTCTCAACACATGGCTATGATGCTCCCCCACTACTTCTGCGCGTGATTAGAGATGCACATATCGTCAGCCACCAAGGGACATGCTCAACTGGTTAAGGTCAAACAACTGACAAGCAAATATGTGGTATTAAGCAGAATATTTGCTGTAGCCCATCTTTTTATACCAAGACAAAAGAATGTACATGATAACACTTCCAATCAATTAAGATCAGAAGCCATGAGAGTTATTGCCTGGTACTGCATCAGGGCATTTATTATTATTATTATTATTATTATTATTATTATTATTATTATTATTATTATTATTATTATTATTAGTATTATTATTATTATTATTATTATTATTATTATCACCATCATCATCATCATCATCATCATCTTCTTCATCATCATCATCATCATCATCATCATCATCATCATCATCATCATCATCATCATTATTATTATTATTATTATTATTATTATTATTATTATTATTACAGAGCATTGTAGTTCGCTTGAAGCAGTGTGTATTGTTTGTAAAAAATAACAAGTTTAGAAATGTATAACAATGCACTATAGAACAAAAAATGGACTATATACCTGTTGTAACTTGGTTATCAATAGTCCGATGATATTTCAGAATTAGTAATCCTTCTTCAGATCTTATTTGCTGGCGTCTCTGCCATCAGCGACTATAATCTATTTTGGGAATATACTTGTGTTTTGTCTATGTTGGCTTTTATGCAGTTAGTCCTTAATGTGTGATCTTGTGCAGCTACTACCAAACTTTCTGTCTCCCTCTTAACGCTTATACTTCCAAATATGAATTTATCGAACCCAAAATAATTCTTCTCCACACATGGCTTTGATGCTCACCCACTAATTCTGCTCGTGATCAGAGATACACATATCGTCAGCAACCAAAAGACATGCTCAACTGGCTGAGGTTAAACAGCTAGCAGCTCTCTGGTGTTCAGCAGAATATTTGTTCTTGCCCATCAGTTAAGCCAAAAGAAAACATGTATATGATAACATTTTCAATAATTTCAGATCAGATCCTGAGTGCCAGTGTTATACCTACATACGTACGTACCTACCTACCTACCTACACATATGCAGAAATACATACACACACACGTATATATACGTTAAGATATATATATATATATATATATATATATATATATATATATATATATATATATATATATATATATATATATGTATATATATATATATATATATATATATATATATATATATATATATATATATATATATATATATATATATATATATATATATATATATATATATATATATATATATACGTATATACGTATATAGATATATTATGTATATATATACAATGTATATATATATATATATATATAGTATATATATATGTAATACATATCTAAAATCTATATATATTATATACATAATATATATATATATATATATATATATATATATATATATATATATATATATATATATATATATATATATATATATTATACATATATACATATACATATATAACAATATATGTTATATACATAATGTATATATATATATATATATATATATATATATATACATATATATATATATATATATATATATATATATATATATATATATATATATATATATATATATATATATATATATATATATATATATATATATATATATATATATATATATATATATATATATATATATATATATATATATAAGTATATGATATATATTAAAATTATAAGTGTGTTGAAATATTACAACACCAGTCTGCTAGAAATAGACCCCAAAAGGTATATGAACCACTTAGATTATTACTACACTATACAATGTTGTAAGCGAGGAAAATAGCCAACGAAGATTTATTTATAAATTAATTTGGATAGTCGCAAATTTATACATTTAACGGTATGAGTTATAAACTTTTTCCGAAAAAAAGTGGTGACAAACCGAACTTAAATGAATGAAAAATACACTATACATACCACCATAAGCACAAAACATATACATGTATTTCGCACGTATTCGCGAATTAAAATGCAAGCGCCCATTTCAACAATGTGATTATTTACTCAGAATAGTTCTGCAGTAGATATATTAAAGGAGTGAATTAATTAAAAATTGTCAGAGATAAATAAGATAAAATCATTATTTAATGACTTATCAGTGGTCAACATACTAAAGATACCATAATGGTTAATTTATATCAAAATCCTAATAAGGATGTTGAATGATTGCAACACTAGACTGCTAGAAATAGACCCCACAAGGTCTATGAAATATATATACATACACCAGTATCAAACTATTAACAGGTATATCATTTTTTTTCAATTAGCGCAGTGTTTGGTTTTCCTTATGTGTTTGCTATCTTTTGGAAGTAATTACTATTGAAATTACCGATTGAAGGAATATTATGCGTATAGAGTTAATGTTGCGGGTTAACAAGTGTACTAAAGCATAATGATTTATGTTTTACTTTGTATTTAATAACATAGGATTTTTGGTTTCATTGCTGTCCCGTCGATGGAAAGGGAAGACTGAGTATTTTGTTAAGACCTGTTATCCACAATTATTCATAAATATTATCTCACTTCTGTTTTTCTTGCAAATCACTCCGGGTTTTGTTGACTGTATACCAAAATGCTTTTTCTGTAATTCTCTCGGCCACCAAGTTTCTCTATATTATCGTTATAGACCTTAATATGCCATTTGACTTCCAAGTATAGAAAGGTTGTGCAGAAAGTTATAGTTCAACTTGGTATATCTAAGAAAATACTTAATATTATTTCATCTCTTTCACAAAGGGTTGAAACATGTTTTAGTTCCGCACCTCCTGATTTAGTAGTTTGAAAAATCCTTTAAACATATTTCTGAGGGTGTTGGTATCTAATGTAGATGAAGATGTGTTTATGAAGAGACATTGAAGACGAAAAGGAATACAAGTGATGAATTAGATTTTGATTTTTTTTCCCTGAGGCCTATAAATCTTTCAGTCTGATGATCATTGTGAAAACATTTAACTTACCTAC
Source organism: Octopus bimaculoides (assembly GCF_046866305.1). NCBI lineage: Eukaryota > Metazoa > Mollusca > Cephalopoda > Octopoda > Octopodidae > Octopus > Octopus bimaculoides. The sequence goes on from NC_142928.1 coordinate 46,412,589, forward strand.
CATCTAAGACAAGACAATCCATCCGCCATCGTACATCCGATTTATTTACATATCTTGGCTCCAGAGTGACTAAAGATGGGAATGGTAATATAATTTAAAATAGTCAAAGCTATCTCAGCATTGTCTCACCTCAGTCATGGAATCTGTGTCTCTCATGATGGATTTAATTTATGAAGGCAAATATTAAAATTTGTAAGCCAGTTGTTCTTTCAGCTATTTTAAATGGTGGTGAGACGTACACATTCTTTTGTCAGCATAAAAACCACCACGACTTGTTTCAAGTATAATGTCTCAGACCACACAGATATACACACACACACAATTACACATACACACACATTCACCCACACACACAATTACACATACACAAACATTCACCCACACACACAATTACACATACACAAACATTCACCCACACACACAATTACACATACACAAACATTCACCCACACACAATTACACATACACACACATTCACCCACACACACACACATACACACAAAAGCAAACATCACAAAAGCACACACACACAAAAGTAATCATAGCATCACAAAAAAATAACACATACACCTGTGAATACACACAAGTACACAAAACATAAACACACACAAAAGAAAACATTGCAAAATAATAAACACACACACGTCTGAACACACACACACAAAGACAAACAAACACGCGCACACAAGTACACACGCACAAGCACACACACACAAACACACACTCGTATACTCACAGAAACATACACA